>NC_091117.1:203697687-203825187 GCF_040183065.1 Periplaneta americana | reverse complement strand
ACTAAGCACGCCGTTCGATGTAAGAGGGTTTTGTACGGCTAACTATTAGGAAACAACAGGTCACTAAGCACGCCGTTCGATGTAAGAGGGTTTTGTACGGCTAACTATTAGGAAACAACAGGTCACTAAGCACGCCGTTAGATGTAAGAGGGTTTTGTAAGGCTAACTATTAGGAAACAACAGGTCACTAAGCACGCCGTTCGATGTAAGAGGGTTTTGTACGGCTAACTATTAGGAAACAACAGGTCACTAAGCACGCCGTTCGATGTAAGAGGGTTTTGTACGGCTAACTATTAGGAAACAACAGGTCACTAAGCTCGCCGTTCGATGTAAGAGGGTTTTGTACGGCTAACTATTAGGAAACAACAGATCACTAAGCTCGCCGTTCAATGTAAGAGGGTTTTGTACGGCTAACTATTAGGAAACAACAGGTCACTAAGCTCGCCGTTCGATGTGAGAGGGTTTTGTACGGCTAACTATTAGGAAACAACAGGTCACTAAGCTCGCCGTTCGATGTAAGAGGAGTTTGTACGGCTAACTATTGAAGTAGACCTACAGTGCATTACGAGAACAGTCTCTCGGTAAGTAGTTCGGTATATAGCTGCGGAATGAAGTCGCTATCTTTCTGAGACGTTGAAAAGTCTAGATCTTGAAGTCATCCTTAGCTGAGCCACCAGAAATCAGTGATTGTCAAAGATGCCCGTACAAGGAGCGAAGCAGCGTGGTAGGAGGGTGAAGTCCGGAAGTGGAGCCGCATAAATGGGTTTAGTTACGAGGGTGGATAAAGCGATGTGAAGGGGAGTTGATCGGCCCAGTATTGTTGTGTCATCGTGCGGCAATTATTGGAGACCGGAAATGATGAGAAGTGTGATGCGGAACGAGGGGAGGCGCCTCTGCGGCATTACATATGCTGCGCTGGAGATGAATGCGTCTTGTGGAGCCGCTCTCACAAAACCCGTATGAAGCCTTCTGCCTCAATTGCGAAATCTAAGAGATGTCATAGCACGTCATATCAAGTGGCAGCAGTAGTGATGTGTTCTCTTCACGTTATTTTCCGTTCAGCTGTATGTTATGTTTCATTGTAATATGTTATTGGGTAGCCTACTCTTTTTCCGCATACATTTTGATATTTTTCACACTGCATAATTTTATATATTTCCGGTTGATATTCAATAGCCAATCGAAATGCAGATTTTATTAAAAAAAAAAAGAACACTTTCCATTAGATATTCACTAATTGAGACACTGTTATCAAAAACGGGACTAGTCATGCAGACGTCATTTTGACAAAAACACAAAAAACCTTCACAGACTATGAGGTCCTCAACATTGTGGCGAATTCTCAGAACGTGGTTCGTACCTTAATAAATCCACTCATATAATGGACAAAACTGTATTATTTTTCTATAAACTTACTTCTTAACTAAGTTAGATTTCCAAATGTTTCGTGGCTTTTGAATTAATTTAATTTATTTGTGCGAGATCGTGCGTATTTGCTTGGTTTCCGCACAAAACCAATCCGCGGAAAGTCTAAGATTCCACATTCAGTATTCCCAACCTAACACACACAACAATTCCCCTCTTCTTACCGCTTAAGTAACATATTGATTTTACTGCTTTAGGCTTTTAACATATTATTTTTAGACACGTTCAATATAGTAACAATTATAAATTGGAAGCTTACCACTGCAATTTCACCTAAATTGCACTGTTAATTATTGTTTTTAAATATTTGAAAAAATTAAGTAAATTCTACAACTCCACTAAAGTTACTGCATTCGTGATGCAAGTAACATTAAGGAAGCCGTGAAAAAATCAACAAGATTCCAGACTCATCATAGACTGGGAAAAAAAAAAGACAGACGTTTATCACGACCTGCTGGAGTATAGTAAACACAGAAAACATTTTAAAGCAACAATGTTGAAGATAGATATTTTTGTTTTGCAAATTTGCCGTCATTGAACAGAAACCAAGATGGAGATTTCATTGCAACTAATTATAAATTCCTCTTTCACGTATGTAATAAACGATCTTCGCACAAAATAATGTACGATACACGAGCGGTATGTTTTCTTTCAATTCTCGGAAATTAAAAAAGCTCAACTATGTTTCGCTTTTTCAAACTTTTCCTCTAACATGAAAACTTCAACATACCGCTCTTGTAACGCATATTACTATTATTTTACTAGCTAGCTAGTACAAATCAAAATTATAAAACAAAAATGTTTGTAGCACTACCGTACACGGTGTGGTCTTAGCCAATAATATAACATAAAAATTACAAGGACAGTTTAGTAAATACAGTAAGTAACTTAATTGAAACCAATAAATAACACACAAGAGCAAAAAAAGAAAAAAAAGAGAGAAAAAACACATTTAATATAAATTAACAATCAGACAGAAGACAGTGATATTCAATAAAAATATGAATACAGTCAACAGAAATAAAGGATAAAAAAATACATACATTTGTTAATATTATATATTACGAACAATAAAATTTTATAAATTTCTTTTTTAAAAGCTTCAATTTTAAAATATTTCAAATTTGGAAAATGGTTTGTAATTTTATTATAAAGTCTTGGGCCGAAACTAGCACCATGTTTAAGAGCTGCACTTGTACGACATTTAGGCTCAATTGATGGGAAAGTAGACTTTTGTCTTCGACTACGATATTCATGTCGATTAGATTTATGTTTTATTTGATTTCTGTGGTAGTAATTTAGTAAACTATATTTAAAAATTTCTTCAATAGTTAATACTTTAAAATCTGTATAAATTAAATTTGTTGGGTAATCCATATTTTTGGTTAGACAAATTTTTATTAATCTTCTGTGTAATAAAATTAATGGATTACGTACAGATGATGCTACTCCACCCCAATTTATTATATCATATTGTATTAATTATTGTACTAAAGCTAAAATATTATTCTCCATGCCTCATTAATGATACAATTTCGAAGTATTATAAATTTATAAATTGTCTTTTCTTATACTTGTACACATAAAAAAAATTGTTTATCCCAACGCAAATGCTGATCTATAATAATTCCTAAATATTTGACTTGTGTGGAAGGTGTTTGATGTGGGAAATTACAATAATTATTTGTTAATTCATTACATGAAATATGATGTATTACTAAGTGATAATTATTCATAGGTGGAGGTAAACCTTTCGCTGTTAAATAAAATCGAATATAGTAGTTTTATTAGTATTTAAGGACAGGAGATTACAGGCAAGCCAATTTTTCACTACTTTAATTCCATTGCTAGCATTTAAATAAGTGTTATCCCAATTTGCCCCATTAAATGTTAGTACAGTATTATCTGCAAAAGAAAATATATTACCACCATATTTCTTTAGATCAATTTTTAACAAATTATTAATATATATTATAAATAAGATTGGTCCTGATATACTTTGAAGATCTTATTGATATCCTAGCAAGTAATAAAGTTTCAACTCACCTTCCTTTATAATCTTCAGGATAAGGTACTATGTAGCCATCTGGAGATGGCCGTGCCGTGTTTCCAACCCAGAAGAACGCATCTGCAAAATAAATATAAATGCAACAATGACTCAAGACTCTGTGTAAAAGTATCCGTCTTTTTTTTTTTACTTGCATCAGAACTTATGTGCACAAAAAAAGAAGAAAAACGAACCTTATAATAAAAATGATTTTTTTTATTCTAAAATTCATAATTCACTACCGAGAGAAATGATTTCAAAATGTATTTTAATATTACAACATTCCGCCTCTTTCGTTCTATCAATGCTTCTTTCTACGCAAAGCTTGACCAAAATTCTTCTCTTGGATATATTTTTTTTTATCCAATGCCAGGTTGTCTTTCGACATTTCTGGTCTTCTCTTCTGGCCATGGCTTAGTTGTAACCCACTTCTGAGGTTGGGGCGCCTGGAAGACGGAGTTACATTACCCCGATGATGAGATAGGATGATTATGATAATGTGATGCCAGGAGAGGTCTTAAATCTAAAAAATTCCAGACCATGGACGAACACAGGAATAATCCCCTTTAAGGAAAAATTCCTGTGCTCTAACCGGGAATCGAACCCGGGACCTCATGAACTATAGCCAGAAGTTCTGACCACTAGACCATGAGGATGGTCAATCTCTTGGATATTGAATGTACAATTTTACAACTAAAATGTTCAGAGGTAGACAACAACACGGTATTCAAATTCAGCGGCTTGCATGATGGCGGCCGGGAATGGAATGGTGACTCTCGTGTTTTTTCCTTCAATTTACCATCTTATCACCGTCATGGCTCTCGCTCATAATTTTCAATAAATTATCTCTTCTGCAGCAGGCACCTTTGTATACTTAAAGCGCACAATGCAAGAAATTCTTTTGATCTCTTCATTCCTGTTTATTTTTCCACGACCATTTCTAAGACGGGAATATTAAAATTGATCTAATTTACAAGACAAAATATTACTCTTCTTATGATTATTTTTACTGTTATTGCTGTTTTTATTCCTGGAATTATGTGCCTTATATTTATATTAACTCCCATCTCACCAGCAGGAATCTTTTCTATTTCCGTTGATACATCTCACTGTTTCACCAATGTCCCCTACAGGGAGTTTTTTTAGTAGATTATTTTACGACGCTTTATCAACATCTTTGGTTATTTAGCGTCTGAATGAGATGAAGATGATAACGCCGGTGAAATGAGTCCGGGGTCCAGCACCGAAAGTTATCCAGCATTTGCTCATATTGGGTTGATGGAAAACTCCGGAAAAAACCTCAACCAGGTACCTTGCCGCGACCGGGAACCGAACCCGGGCCACCTGGTTTCGCGGCCAGACGCGCTGACCGTTACTCCACAGATGTGGACTACAGGGAGTCCAGCAATTCACGACAGTATATTATTTTCACTTTCCCTATATCAGAGTCCATGTAGGAAGTCCAGATCAGAGATCATGTAAGTCAGTCATTTTCAACTGACCAACCTGTGACGTCGGAGCGCGTTCCCCCTCTCGAAGCATAGCTGGTAGAGCACGTGAGGGAGGGTAATGTTGTCTCCGCTATTTAAAACATCTCCGGCCCCCTATTTTGCTCTTTTACCTATGCTTCTCTCAAGGAGCTCGAGAGAAGAGATGAGTGACGTCACAGAGCCAGCAGTTGGAAATGCCTGATGTAAGCCCTTCTAGTGTCCTTGTGCGGCTCGGAGCAGTATAGATACTTTTGTGGGAGGATGACCGATTATCCATACTTAATTTATTAAATTATATAGAGAAAAGTAAAACGGAAAGTTAATTTCTAATTCTCGTTTAAAAGGTGATATTCTACTCCTCTTCGCGTTTAAGCGCTAACGACGTACGAGTATTTACCTCAGTTAAGGATTTGGACGATTTCAACGGATAAATATTAGGTTGGTGTATAAGTTCGTTGCGTTTTTGTTTCGCGTGTTGGTACTCCGGTTGCTATCAGCGTATTCCGAATCTCACCGGACCGGTGGGCAACAATGACGTAACGCTGCAGCGAAATAGGAACAAAACTGCTGGAAGGATCGATGGCTGTCATGGCGACTGTATAAGTTGTTGTCTGTGCTACGCTAGCAAAATTTTGCGAAATTTCCGTACTGCCATCTCGTTCAAAGAAAAGAGAGCATAAACAATTTATTTCTTGAACCGGTAGTAATAACTGGTCCGTTGACATATTCGCTCATAAGCCATAACAAACAATACAGCAAAACTAAAGCAGAACACACCGCCATGACACAACAGTGCACGATGCCATTTGTCTGCTAATTCCCGCCCTATACAAGAACCAATCAGATTCACTGATGGCGGCTGATGGAGACTGCCACCACTTATGCAAGCTGATGGCACCGGTGCGACACCGGTGGAGCATCAGTGACTCCATCGGTGAAATTCGGAACACCGTGATGCTATCAGATTGCTCAGCGCTGAGATTCGGAATACGCTCTATGGGTTTATTTATCGATTGACATTTTTTTTACGTTCAATTGTTGTGCTTGACTTTACATTTTAAAGTTTTCATTTTTGAAAATAGTGAGTGGAGCCGTGGACGCTAGACAATGGAGTGTCAAGTGGAGAAAGTGGAACATTTCAGAAATATTCTTCCTTTTCAGTTCAATAGAGGGGCGAAAGCAGCGGAGGCGGCCAGAAACATTTGCGCCTTGTTTGGGGACAATGCTATCGAGAGAGTACGGCAAGAAAATTGTTTTCTCGTTTTAAGGTGGGTCGTTTTGACATTAGTGACACTTCACGTTCAGGAAGACTTTCGGAATTTGGTGATGACAATTTAAACACATTAATCCACAATGATCCACATCAGTGTACCCGAGAACTGGCAAATGTGATGAACTGTGACCATTCCACCATCGTGCGACATTTGCACTCAATGGGAAGGCTAAAAAATCAGGTGTATGGGTACCACATGCTCTAAGCCAAAACCACATAAATCAGCGGATGTTAATATGTGCATCTTTGCTTGTTCGTCACCGATTGGCTCGTGAATGACATAGAATATCATTACTGGTGACGAGAAATGATGTATTTATACTAACATAAGGAAAAGAGAGGAATCATTGAGCCCGAACAAAAAAGTAACTCCCCGTACAAAGGCCAGCACGCATCCACAAAAGATAATTTTATGCATCTGGTGGAAGTGCAAGGGTGTGCTGTACTACGAATTGCTTCCCCGAGGTGTAACCATCACTGCAGACATTTATTACCACCAACTGAGACGTCTTGCACACGCAATCCAAGAAAAACGACCAACAAAACTGCGTGAAGTGATGCTACTCCACGATAACGCTGTCCGCACTCTGCTAACCTGACACAAAACACTATCCAGGAGTTGGGTTGGGAAGTAAGTCCACACAATCTTATTCACCTAATCTTGCATCCTCACATTTCCACCTTTTCCGCTATCGAACAACCTTCAAGAAACTTCCTTTCCGGATGAAAATACGGTCCGAACATGGCTTGACGACTTCTTTAACTGAAAACCACGCGATTTCTACAGGCGTGGAACTGAAAAACTACTTCAGCGTTGGCAGACTGTTGTAAATAGTGAAGGAGAATATATTGTTGATGATTAACTTCTCTCTCATGTGTATCTGATGTGTTTAATAAACTTGTGAAAAATCGCTATGGAATTATGCACCAACCTAATACAAAAGACAGCTAACTTGTGCAGGAAACATTTAAACCCAAGAATGAAATTTTAATCATTGTATAAGTTGTTAATTATACATCACTGAAATTAAAAGGTTCAACTTCTTTCCCCTTTTATATCCGTAGAAGAGTAGCAATGAAAGAACACAACCTACGTGGGACACTCAAAGTAATTAAAAGACGATGTGCTAGTGGAAGGAACCAAAGAGCTTTCTTCCGATTTCTCGACTTATGTGTACTAAACAACTGAAGCGAGACGGATCAGGATTGGCCCTTGTGGAGTGCATTGCAATAATAGGTACGAGGTCGAGCATCTTTGTGATCTAGGTAGAATTCTGTTCCTCTGAATTTAGCCCACATCATTGTGTATTATTTTGTTCTTTTACTATGTTTTCGAACAACTTTAGTCTAAAATCATCAAACATGTATCTGTATCATATCGACATTAGTATGGAAAACTTCTCGCCAGCCTTTTAAAGTTGCACCAATCAAACTTAAAACATTATAGACTTCCATTAGTCATTTCTCTATCTATTTCTTTAGTTGGTTATTTAACGACGCTGTATCAACTACGAGATTATTTAGCGTCGATGAGATTGGTGATAGCGACATGGTATTTGGCGAGATGAGGCCGAAGATTCGCCATAGATTACTGGAACAATAGACTGTGCCGGTATTATTTAGCATTGTCTGTAATGAGGCGCTAGTAGCGATCCTAGTGGTTAGCAACTATCCATGGATGAATATTTACTATGTATTGAGCTTCGTGACTGTATATACTAGACTGTGATACAACTCTGTTAAGCATGGCAGTGTTGTCTTAGATTGTTGGATGATAAGACGGATTGAAGATGCACCAGACAGACCAATAAACTACAGCAGTGTAACAGAGATGGTAAGGACTTAAGGCGCACACTTATGTAATAGACGTGATGCGTAATGCGCTTCTAAAAACGATGCATAACTCATGAAGACGTGTCATCGAGCATATTTATTTTTAACAAAAAATGATCCCCCCCTGTGCAATTTATCATTCCTCAAAGTATGTCGGTAAAGTCTTGTTACACCCTGTATTAATGGCTTTTGTAATGAAAATTTGTCAGATTATTCAAAGATGATCAGTAATATATATATATATATATATATATATATATATATATATATATATATTTAGTTGAGAATGAAGTATGGGAGAATAAATTTAATATAATATGATAACTAGGGACCGGATTTTTTTGTAATTACATATTATATTTCTTTCAACCTAACTGTATATAAATAACAAATCTTTGCGAATCTTGTAATTACCATTAATATATTAAAATTTGATACATATTTTTACATATTTACCCCACATTATATAATATGGTTTGGTTTTACATAAATCTACATATTTAGGGGTTTTATTCATTTTTACTTCTTTAAAAGGAAAAAGAAAACTTCTGCTGGGGAAGTTTACAATTTGAAATACACAACTTTAAAAAGCCTTTTTACCTACCCGAGAAAGGATATATTTCGAGACGAAACATAACATCTTAGTTCCAGGAAGTAAAAGGGACACTCAGCCCTTACCGCCCACTGTAAATATAAGTGAACAAAAGGCAACCTTCCTCATACAACTACTTTGTATTGTAAAAATCAAGAAGGGAATAATCTCATACGCATAAGCGGAGCACATAGTAGTAGGGTCTAAAGACCTTACAAAGTTACAAGAAACAATAAACATCATGGTAAAATGGCGCAATAGAAACAAATTTGATATAAAAGTGGACAAGATAGAATTATGATACTCAGAAACGGCGGAAGAGCACCAGAAACAGTAGAAATCGTCATGAAGAATAGAAAATTAAAAATTGTACCTGACTACAAATATCTAGGCTCAACAATACAAACCAGCGCAGATATTGATGTTAAATATTTTCATGATTTTACATATTTTGGTACATATTCAGCTTATTTTTCTTACATAAATATGTACATATTTCACACCTTGATATTACATAAAAATCCGGTCCCTAATGATAACATAAACAAGGACTTTTTGTTCGAACATTTTTTGACAAACTGGTGTTTCGAGTCTTGTGAGTTAACATTCTGCTACTTCTTACAAATATCCTATATAAATATATAAAAGTTTAAATAAAATCCATGAAGTGCAAAAGTTAAAATATTTACTTGAGATCTGACTACAAAATTAACTCTTGAAATACTTGCCTGGCCCTGTGCCGTCATAGTTGAAGCCTTTGATGAATATTGTACTCTCATCCACTGCATAAGCTGTTCCTTTGATCTTATGAGCATATTCCTGCAGAGTTCCTATAAGCTTGCCGTAATATGGAGTCACAGAGTTGTGTGCAGGGGAACCTGTAACATGAGCAACAGACCACATTAGACTATGTGATCACATTTCAGACACACAGCACATGTCCGAACGTAAGCCATAATAGTTTACATAATCTATTCATGTTCTCCTCGTAGGTACTTCGTAACTCAGATACAATAAAGAACAAAGAGAAGTTCTCGGTGATGTGAGACTATTTTATAAAGTACTCAAAACTTTTCACTGAAGCCAATGAACTGTACGTAACTTCATAGATACCATATATCAAACTCTAAGTTAAGCATACTTTAAATGGTTAGGGTGCTATTCATAGACATTTCGCTAACCAGCGCTACGAGCGTGCTAAACTAGCCCCGGCTATCGAATGGTTACTTGTAAAGGATTCATATCATATCACATCGCTAACACTGGTTTATGAATACGAAAAACGTTAGTTCGCTGATCATCCACCTGAAGCCCGCGCTAAAAATGTCTATGAATACGGCCCTAAGAGTTTGTTTAACACGTTTAATTGATGAATGTCAGTAACATATTGTGCGTATATAAATTACGAAGTTATATTATGATATTCAGCAGACTTCAAGTATATGATTATGTCTCGTGACGAGAATATTGTACGAAATGGAGATATAAAAATGGAAAATTTATCTTTTGAAGAGGTGGAGCAACAGCAACAAATATAAATGATACTCGGGAGGAAATTAAACACAGAATAAATATGGGAAATGCCTGTTAGTATTCGGTTGAGAAGCTTTTATCATCCAGTCTGCTGTCAAAAAATCTGAAAGTTAGAATTTATAAGAGAGTTATATTACCGGTTCTTCTTTATGCTTGTGAAACTTGGACTCTCACTTTGAGAGAGGAACATATATTAAGGGTGTTTGAGAATAAGGTGCTTAGGAAAATATTTGGAGCTAAGAGGGATGAAGTTACAGGAGAATGGAGAAAGTTACACAACACAGAAGTGCACGCATTGTATTCTTCACCTGACATATTTAGGAGCATTAAATCCAGACGTTTGAGGTGGGCAGGGCATTCAGCACGTATGGGCGAATCCATAAATGCATATAGAGTGTTAGTTGGGAGGCCGGAGGGAAAAAGACCTTCAGGGAGGCCGAGACGTATAGATTAGATTAGATTAGATTAGATTAGATTAGATTAGATTAGATTTATTTATTTAACCTGGTAGAGATAAGGCCGTCAGGCCTTCTCTGCCCTTCTACCAGGGGATTACAACTATAACATGAACAATAAGATTACAATTAATATTAAATTTACAATTACAATTACAATAAAAATTAAAGTACGACAAGAATACCTGATTAATGAAAGCTAGACATTTTATCATAGAAGTTAAGAACAAAGAATATTTTTGTATTTACTAAATTACAAATTAAACCTACAATAACAAAATTCTATAGTGATGAAATTACCGGATATTGAGATATTTTGTGGTAGATTAAAAGAACTATTTACAAGAAACCATGTCTGAACGAGTCTCAATTACTGACCAAGTGCCTAGTAAGTTTGCGTTTGAATTGAATTTTATTTCGACAGTTCCTGATGCTAGCAGGTAACGAATTCCAGAGTCTTGGCAGGGCTATTGTGAAAGAGGATGAGTATGAGGAGGTGCGATGGGATGGTATTGTTAGTATTGTTTCATGGCGAGAGCGTGTGTTCAGATTGTGGTGGGAAGAAAGGTAAGTGAAGCGAGACGACAGGTACGAAGGAATAGAAGAGTTCAAGATTTCGAAGAGAAAGAGAAGTGAATGTAAATTTCTTTTCTTATCTAGTTTAAGCCAACCTATTGCTTCCAGGGATGGGGTAATATGATCATATTTACGAACATTGCTTACAAAACGTACACACAAATTATGAGCACGTTGAAGTTTCATTTTGTTGTCGCTGGAAAGGTCAGTCAGTAAAATGTCAGCATAGTCAAAATAGGGAAATACAAGGGTCTGCACAAGGGACTTTTTTAAGCAAGAGGGAAGATGAACATTTATCCTTTTTAGCACATGAATAATAGAATATACTTTTCTGCAGGTTTCTGTGATTTGCATGTCCCAGTTGAGATTATTATCCATGTGAATGCCAAGACGTAGATGGGAAGATAATATTAAAATGGATTTGAAGGAGGTGGGATATGATGATAGAGAATGGATTAATCTTGCTCAGGATAGGGACCAATCGCGGGCTTATGCGAGGGCGGCAATGAAACTCCGAGTTCCTTAAAAGCCAGTAAGTAAGCAGACATCTTTGGCCATACTAAATCTATCTTAAAGGCCCATCACATTCTTTGAAACATGCCTTCCAATACTGAACTCTTGTCAGCCTAGCCTAGGACATACAAATATTGAACTCCATCATTCTCCAACAGAAACTCGCTGAAACCCGTTAATCCCTTAGTCTTCTTCGAATTTGTTGTAGTTTTATCCTGCGAGGCAAGTCACCAGAATTATAATTAGGTATGTTTAGCAATAAAGAAATTGTGGCATTTCGGTAGGGTAATCAGTCGTATGACACAGAAACCCGCCCTAAACACAATTTTAATCTACAACAAATTTCACTGAAATTTTCGGAATTTGAACCTGAGACTTGTGAACAGAAATTATATTATATATAGATACGGAATTAAAATTTGGAGCGAATCTTGATGGGAGTCCACTTGCATGTAGGCATAATTTCACACGACTGTCCACAAGTAGTATTATCGTCGTTGTTCCTGCAATAACTCCTATGTGCAAAATATAAAATTTTTAGTAGGAAGAAAACACACATTTACTCATCCTATGGCAGCCATACATAGGAGACTGTGAATTCTTACATTTTCGAAACAAATATATATAATTACATATAGGAGATTTTATTATTTGCTGTATCACAATTTAAGTTATTTAATAGAGCAAAAATCTGAAAATCGATAAATATGTCACAGGAGTTATTGCAGCAACAACGACGACATATACAGGGACTCTTGTTTACTGCACATGCGCAGTGTGTTGTAAGCGAAACTTATACAATAAGGGAGTTCCAAATTTCATTTCCGTATCTGTACCTAACCGTTTTAAAATACTTTCAATAACCTACATATATTTCTTAATACCACGAGTCACATACATGTTATATCTATGTAAAGAAATCAATCTCTTCATGTCGTTAATACAATTGTAATTCTGTGATCGGGAGGAAAAAGTTTTAAGTAAAAATTTTATACTTTTCAGGAGAGCAGTAGAAAGATTGAAATTGGTTTCAATTGTAGAGTTTTTCTAATTAAGAGGTTTTCCTGGATATTATTCGTTTATATTTCTTCTAAAATAGGTTATGATGCTCATTTAACAATTTTCTTGATTATTTCCAAAAATAGCCGCACGTAAGCCCTTTTAAGACTACAACCCAAACTGAGGAGAAGAGACTATTTAAACATAAGACCTTTTTCATGTCAAAATAAATGAGAAATGTAAACGCAAAATGGGTCTTAAATTTATAGTATTGTTTACCCGGTGCTTAAAGTTTTAAAAAGAAAGGGCATCAGTATGTGATGAAATGGACTTAAGACCTTTTTCCTCCCGGCCACAGAATTATTTATTTAGGTTACGTACGTAACCAGAGATAACGGACATCTACATATCATTGTACTGTTTCATTAGCCATGGCGGAATTTTGTACAGTGTAAAAGAAACCCGATTTAAACTCATAATGAAGACTATGACTTTAATTCAGTAAAATCATACTGAAGGTAACCATACGCTCATATGCTTAATTTGTGCAGTGAAATAAGCATTGAAACAGATGAAAACATAAACATATCTTGTATTTATGCTTGTTATTTATATTTACCACAAGTAAAACCATTCAGTTTCATATTATCACTTGTATTAAGAGTGATGTTACGAGAATTGGTTAAACTAGGCATAAGGCATTTGTCCTGATTGGTAGGACTACTAACAGGTCATTGTCTTCAATAAATTCAAGGGAAAACTGTTCCGTGGCCGGGTATCGATCCCAGAACCTTTGGTTAGCGCACCAACGCTCTACCGACTGGGCTACCCAGGAACTTCACCCGACACCGTCTCAATTTTTCCCTTTTTTATCCACATAACTCGAGTGGCTGACAAGACGTCAGCAATCCACATCGTGTGCACACAAACTCTGTGTGACTTGAAATTGTGACTTTCTGTTAACATACCTGCAGTAGCGTATATATTATACAAATCTTACTTTCAGGTAAAGCTCTCTGTGAAGTAGATTCAGAAACTATTGCATTATTTAAGTTACTACTAGATTTGAAAACTTGAAAATAAACTAGAGAAATAAAATCTGTATGAAAATCAGTATCGCAAGTCAATTTCTTTAAGAACAGAGGACATCTATATATATAATTTGAACTGGTAATGGAAATTACGGGAAAATGGCTGAACGGATTTTAATAAATGACCCCTCATTTTGAAGCTTGGAACCCAAAGTTTTTCAGAAAAAATAGTAGTTTTTAGTGAAATGTCAATTTTCCTACATCATTTCCCTATTTTCCAAACTCCATCTTTCGTCAGTTTTGAGAACTAATTAATTGGATTTCAGAATAAAACAAAACATACATTACAATAAACAATAGACTATTACACGAAGGCCATGACCTACAGGATTGCTGACATAGAGTTCAGATGGCTCAGATTCTTTCACATCATAATGCCAATATGTCGATCTTCATTTGTGTAATTTTTTGATAACGTATAAAAATAATTTACAGGTCTGATTCTCGGTCTGTAGTTTTCCGAGTACATTGGATATTAAGAACTACAAAACTTAAGAATGTTTGATGACATTTTATATGTCTGATTCTCTAATTTTCCTTGGTAGTAATTGAGTCATGCTTCCTATTTTACCTGCGTCTGTAAAGTACATCAAAATTAATTTCATATTTCTTTGGTTTAATCGATTAGATTTGTGATCGCTGCCAAGCATATTTTGTTGTAGGGAAAATAGCATGCCATTTCACTTCTTGCTACCGTGATGAGTAAGTTTATTTCCCGCAACCAGCAACGAGTGAAACACTGAAGCTGCTAAAACTTTACGATGGACAATTTTATTCAGGGCGCATATAAGATTCTACAACTCTGACAAATCATCCGCATCTCAGCAATAGATTCCTCACGACAGCCTATATTATAGAAAATATACGGGATAACATTCATTGTTACACAAATTAATCCAGCAGTATTTGGTAGATCAGTATTGTCGAGAGGAAGCGCAAAAATTACAATTCCTAAGAAAAGACCAAAAGGTATTACTGATAAAATAAGAGGCCTACAAGATTTTGTAGTCTCTTGATCACCTCAGCAAGATCTATTAGTGGGTAAAAGTAATTCTGCCCTCTACATTTCAGGGTAGTTCACGAAACATGCAGCAGCTATAACAAGATGCTAAGTATTTTGTTCAAAGCGTGACAAACCTTACATTTTCTTAACTTTCGCCTACAATCCACAATGTCCTGAAATAGCTACTGCATTACTCCCACATGAAAGACTCGCTGATCGTCCTGGCATTGTTACTTGCGATTTCGCATTGAAACTCAAGAACTGAAGACGGATAGGTTCAAGGAAAAGTATTTTGCATAAAAAAAACCATTCATAGGGAGTATGTTTCGTTATTATGGAAGGAAATAACTTTCAAAATGTCTGGTATTCTTCATTGTAAATAAATCTGAAGAACTTTTATTTGAAAGTCTAATGAACTTAGTTTGCAGCATTTGCTGCACAAGCCACTAGTATTCTTTAATCTCAAGTAGATTGATTTGGTGTGGCAGAGCGTATAATTTTCCAGGAATTCACAAATGCGTGGCGTAACTTTTTATTTTATTTATTTACTCTGGTGTAGTTAAGGCCAACAGGCCTTCTCTCCCCGCCACGAGTTGTGCATGAGCATTTGTAAAGACGAGGATTCCCAATAGTCTGTGTGTCATTTGACTTTGTTGGCTCTGAACGAAAACGTTTGTTCCTCATTGAAGAATTTCTGGTCTTTCGCCTGTATGTTCCCAGGAAAATAAATACATTGATTCACTGTAAGTATTCATGCAATGTTGTGTTTAGATAGCTTGGCCAGCTCTGACTCATTGAGCGAAGACCGGAAGTATACGTAATGAATGGGAAAATTGTTTCTTATACCGTCAATATTGAGCTTCGAAGGCACATTATAGAAAGCTTCCGATAATTATTTAGTTTTACACATAACAGTGAATGCAGAACTGGTGGAGTGATGGTAGGAGAATCCATAAATAACCTGCTTCCATAGCGATGCACTAGCGGTGCGCCAATAAGCAGCTCTTGAACTATTCTACTACACAGTATAATAGCCAGCTTCTGAGGTTCATTTATCCGCGGAAACGCAAATAATGGAGGAATCTTATTACTTCAGATCGAACACTTTCAGTCTGTAACATATATCTCATGCGGGTAAGTTTCCATTCTTTAGTTAGCAATCTCTTATATCCGGAGGGGTACACCCGCCCACATAACTATACCAAACCGTTCAATTACTTACAAGCTAGAAACTCATTCTCCCACTCACCCACCTACACAGTCTTCCTACCAATCCTCCTACACACCCATTACCCTACTCAACCATTCACCCATACATCCATCTATCTATCTGGTTGTCTATTTATCTATCCATCTTGCACAGTCGTAATACTAATCGTAATAATAATAATAATAATAATAATAATAATAATAATAATAATAATAATAATATTATTATTATTATTATTTATAATTATCACCACCACCACCACCACATCAAATACAACAGAAATTATGAACATAATATTTAACAAATACTTTCTGTCAATAATAGGCCTAATTGCTAACCTAAACATCTCTCATAATAATAATAATAATAATAATAATAATAATAACAATATAATAATAATAATATAATAATAATAATAATAATACTTACTTACTGGCTTTTAAGGAACCCGGAGGTTCATTGCCGCCCTCACATAAGCCCGCCATTGGTCCCTATCCTGAGCAAGATTTATCCAGTCTCTACCATCATATCCCACCTCCCTCAAATCCATTTTAATATTATCCTCCTATGTACGTCTTGGCCTTCCAAAAGGTCTTTTTCCCTCCTGCTTCCCAACTAACACTCTATATGCATTTCTGGATTCACCCATACGTGCAACATGCCCTGCCCATCTCAAACGTCTGGATTTAATATTCATAATTAAGTCAGGTGAAGAATACAATGGGTCCAGTTCTGTGTTGTGTAACTTTCTCCATTCTCCTGTAACTCCATCCCTCTTAGCCCCAAATATTTTCCTAAGCACCATATTCTCAAACACCCTTAACCTATGTTCCTCTCTCAAAGTGAGAGTCCAAGTTTCACAACCACAAAAAACAACCGATAATATAACTGTTTCATAAATTCTAACTCTCAGATTTTTGATAGCAGACTGGATAATAAAAGCTTCTCAACCGAATAATAACACGCATTTCCCATATTTATTATGTGTTTAATTTCCCCCGAGTTATTATTTATATTTGATACTGTTGCTCCCAGGTATTTGAATTTTCCACCTCTTCAAAGGATAAATTTCCAACTTTTATATTTCCATCTCGTACAATAGTCTCGTCACGAGACATGATCATATACTTTGTCTTTTCGGAATTTACTTCCAAACCTATCTCTTTACTTGCTTCAAGTAGAATTTCCGCATTTTCCCTAATCGTTTGTAGATTTTCTCCTTAGATATTTACTTCATCCGCATAGACAAGAAGCTGATGTAACCCGTTCAATTCCAAACCCTCTCTGTTATCCTGGACTTTCCTAATGGCATACTGTAGAGCAAAGTTAAAAAGTAAAGGTGATAGTGCATCTTCTTGCTTTAGCCACAGTGAATTGGAAACGCATCTGACAGAAACTGACCTATACGGACTCTGCTGTACGTATCACTGAGACAGATTTGAATTAATCGAACTAGTTTCTTAGGAATACCAAATTCAATAAGAATATCATATTAAACTTCTCTCTTAACCGAGTCACATGCCTTTTTGAAATCTGTGAATAACTGATGCACTGTACCCTTATACTTCCATTTTTTCTCCATTATCTAATAATAATAATAATAATAATAATAATAATAATAACAATAATAATAATATCCATCATTATCACCACCATCACCAGGAGCACCAAACAATAATACAAAAACATCAAATACAACAGAAATTGTGAACATATTTAATATATAAATTCTAAATTATAGACATCAGCTCAAAGAATTTGAGTGACCACAAGGGTCCTGAATACAATAAACATGTACAATATAATGTGATGTGATACATTAGAGAAAAATGAAAGTTAATTGTTTAAGGCAAATATAAGTGGATTAATTGAAATACAAATGATGATGTAATATTTGAAGAGAATCCTTGATAATATTTATAAGGACTGACATTACATAATCAAAAGGAATGTATGTATGTATGTATTTATTTACACTGCAAGTGGGCAAGCACCCGGTGGCAGTGGTATATACAATATTAACAATACACAATAAAATGATAACCAATACACATAAAATTTACAATACACAATACAATTTTACAACACATATACAATTTTACACACAATACAATAATAATACACAATACAATTTAACACAATAATAATAAAACATAAAATAAAATACCTAATTTTACAATACAACCTACATAATTATCTATAGGTCCTACATAAGTTTCAATAGTCTTTCACTTTACTCTCATCTCATTCCCTGTAGTGGCACTATGACGCATTTCACTGACACTTTAGCACACATTTCACTGACACTCTGTAACTCATTTCACTGACACTATAGAACACATTTCATTGACGCTATAAATTATCTCTGATCGGAACTGTTCACTGCACTGTAAAACCATAACTTCACTGACTCACCTCGCTTCACTGATACAACAGTTCAAATAAGTCAAATAATTACATCCTTATGCATACTTATAAACAGAACTATATTTAAACTAAACATTTCTAGTCTAAGGCCCTCTTACACGCTAGTTTTAAATAATTTACAATTCAAACCAAGGAAGTAAACTCGTCAGCCTAGATAAATACATGTCACCTTAAAAAAATTAAATGTTGAATGTCACCTTAATTTTAATTTTCACTTTATATACAACTTTTTAAATTATTCTTGAATCTCCTTAAGGAAGGACAGCCCTCAAAGACCGCTGCAGGTAGAAAAGACCGCTGCATGTGAAGTTCCTTAAGATAATTCCACGTGAATTTGGAAATAGACCTCTACTGCCAAACAGCAAACCAATGACAGACCATTGTTTAAGAGGGATGTTGTACTTTTGAGAAAGATAAGGCAGACAAGGTTCATATATGGACTTCTTCTCAATATCAACTTCGGTGGCCTGATTTAGGTTTCTTTCGAAACGGATAGTAGGGTCAAGAACAAGAGCCCGTTTTAAGTGTCCGTTAGTAGCAATAATGTCTGCCCGTCTGAAAGAACCATCTGATGATATACAATGTATTTCCTCATTAATCTCGCAATTTAAAGTTTTTAACGAAGTCGCCAAAGCATGTCGTACACGATGATGTCTAGCATTGATCAGCAGCTCGCCTTTAGGGCATTGTCCAAGCACGTGTCCAAGTGTTTCAAGCTCACTACAGTCTGGATGACGGCAGCGGGTTGTGCTTAGAGTTCTGCCCAATACTTTCTCTCAATAACTGATAACCTAAACATCCTTCAGAATAATAATAATAATAATAATAATAATAATAATAATAATAATAATAATAATAATACCAATAGTAATAATAATAACAATAGTAATAATAATAATAATAATAATAATACCAATAGTAATAACAATAACAATAGTAATAATAATAATAATAATAACAATAATGATAATAATAATAACAATAGTAATAATAATAACAATAGTAATAATAATAATAATAATAATAATAATAATAGTAATAATAATAATGATAATAATAATAATAATAACAATAGTAATAATAATAATAATGATAATAATAACAATAGCAATAATAATAATGATAATAATAATAACAATAACAATAGTAATAATAATAATGATACTAATAATAATAATAATAATAATAATAATAATAATAATAATAATAATGCTATCGATTTTTTAAAGTGTCTGTTTCTACAACTTTCCAAAAGATTCAAAATTTTCCAACAAATCCATGAGGAATAATAAATTGCAATAAAGCAATTAAAATCTAAAAATTCCTCAGGATATGATGAAATTAGAAGCAAAATATCAAAAACCAGTTCCCAATAATAACCCTCATCTTACTTATGTAACTTTTCAATGTTTGATTATGTATTTCCAGAGAGACTGAAATATTTAGTTGTTATTCCTTCATTAAAGAAGAAAAAAAAAAAAAAGAGGTAGAATATGGCTCGAAAACTACAGCCCATATCCCTTCTACCAATGTTCTCAAAGGTTTTCAAAAAAAGGTTTTATATATATAAGAGGATACATAATCATCTTGATAGGTACAACATTCTCATCCCAGAACAATTTGGGTTCAGGAGGAATAAATCAACTGAGCAAGAGACATTTAATTTAACTGGTAAAATTCTGGTATAATTAATAAAATATTACAAGTAGAAGGGATTCTGTGATCTGTCCAAAGCTTTTCATTGTATTAACCATAAAATTCTCCTACAGAAATTAGAACAACATTAAATTAAAGGCATAGTATGTAAATGGTTTGAATCATATCTCTTAAACAGAAAACAAAAGGTTGAAATGTACGCATTCAGAAACTCGTTCAAATCAATTTCAACATGGGGAAATATTCATACATGGGTCCAGCATGGATATACAGAGTGGACTCTAAGATATGCCATTAATTCTGATATTTCAAAAAAAAAAAGTTTAATACAATTTTCCTCGTTTTTGATTCCTTTCCGAGATAAAAAATGGTTTATGTTACACATTTCATAGCGTGTTCTGGAAAATCCATTCATTTAATTCCCAATATGCTTAGCCAATTTAAGAGAGCACTGTAATAAAATGGCAGAAATAAATCAAGGAGTCCGTCAAGGATGTCCATTGCCACTGACACTTTTTAATTTATACATAGACGAAGTCATACGAATATGGCTGAATGAAATATCATTAGATTTTAAATTAAATGACATAAATTGTACTACAATTTTATTTGCTGATGATCAAGTGGTCATTAGCCGGAGTGAAAATGCTTTACAATAGGCAGTCTTCAAGTTAGATCGAATTGCATCAAGTTTCAATATGAAAATATCGGCCATAAAACAAAATTTCAAATTTATTTACAATTTGCATTTCAATTGAATACATATGAATAGATACCCGAAATGAGCATAATGCATGCTCGGGTACAGTCCAGTAGTCTACATAAATTTTACAGGGTTCAAATAATAATGCTGATGATATAAATAATAGTAATAATAATAATAATAATAATAATAATAATAATAATAATAATAATAGAATAATCGTGACGGAAATGATACAAAGATTGTAATACAAAATAATTCATTAATAATAATAATAATAATAATAATAATAATAATAATAATAATAATAATAATAATAATAGTGATAAAACAAAAATATTTACAATAATAAAATAAATACTAAGACGGATAAAATAAAATATAAAACCACTAGCGAGAGTTAACACAACTTAAATAAGCATATAATATCCGGAAAAAATGCCAAACTCGAAAATCAACAGAAAAGTTCGTTGTATCACAGACGACAGCAACCGCCGTATTGACATTGTGTTGTATATTAACGGTAGTAGTGGGGAGGCGATGGCATTTATTGGATCTCAACCAATAAGAGTGAAATTGGTTATAGAGAACAAAATAATAGAACAAATCAACACTTTTACATATTTAGGTTGTTCAGTAACATATGGTAAAAAATGTGAAATCGAAGAAAAATTAAATAAATTCAATTATTTCTGTGGAACAATACGTAGGACACTGGGGAAGAAAGTGAGAAAGGAAACATTAATCAAATATTACAAAGTAATGGCAAATCCGTCCCTCCTATACGGCTGCGAATCTTGGGTTCTAAAGAAAAACGAAGAAAGAAGAATTGAAGCAGGAGAAATGAATTTTCTTAGATATTTGCGGGTTATACACTATTGGACAAAAAAAGAAATGAAGATATTAGAAAAGAATTAAAACTAGATAGTATAATTCAACTTTTTAAAGAATATCAACATAATTGGAAAGAACATGTAAATAGAATGCCAACAACAAGTATAACGAGAGCAGCCATGAATTATAATCCATCAGGAAGGAGATCATTAGGAAGACCAGGAAAACGTTGGAGAGATCAATTTTAATGGAGGCGGAATAAGCCGAAAGGCCTATACCTTGAAGAAGATGATGATGGTGAGAACTGTATTATGGTAGTAAATTATTGAAATAATTTTACTTTTGTTCTTTAAGTGTGCAGAAATTTCATCTGAACAAATATAGCATTGTAAAATTCCTTTGCAAAACGAAAAGTTATATTTGTTCGGATCAAATTTCTGCACCATCAAAGGAAAAAACTATAATTATTTCAATCATTTACTATCACAATACACTGTTGTCTTAAATTGACTGAGCATATTGGCAATTAAACCGAAGGATTTCCCAAAACACGCTAGCAAATGTTTCATATAAATAATTTTTACCTCGAAAAGAAAGCAAAAAGGAGCAAAAGTGTACTAAACTTTTTTGTTTGAAATATCTCAAAGAATAACCTCCTGAAATTAAGGACACTACGTACGGTTCACCTGTATATTAGGGCCTTTTCTTTTTCTAATTTTTATAAATGATGTTGGCCCCTTAAAAAAAGAAAAAGGTCATCCTATATTATTTGCAGATGACACAAGTATCAAAATATTACAGACAACAGTTTTTCCACATTCAAATATAAAATAGAAATAATTCTCCTTAAAATTTATGACTGGTTCACAACCAATAAACTAGCACTAACAATTAATAAAACTAATATAATTCAATTTAAAATCACTTAAAATTTAAGCTTTGAAACATTAGACACGCTCAAGAATATATCCCTACTGGAAACATCAACAACCATATTTTTTGGTTTGTATATTAATAATACATTAAATTGGAAAAATCATATCTTAAAGAAATAATCCCCAAACTTAGCTCAGCATGCTTCGCGATTAAGTCGTTACAGCAATTTTTAACAACAGTACCTTAAAGACAATTATATTTTGCTTATTTTTGTTCCATTATGTACTATGGAATAACATTTTGGGGGCATTCTGCAGATTGTCAAAATATATTCTTATTACGAAAATAAGCAGTTAGAATAATAGTTGGAGCAAAGCCTAGAGAATCGTGCAGACCATTTCTTCTTTTTAATTAGAACTTCTGACCTTAACAAATCAGTACATATATAATCTTTAATAAACTTCCTCTCAAGCAATGAAGAATTTTTTTTTAATAATTCAGTCATACATAATATAAATACCCGTAGAAAGAATGACTTCCATACACCATCTTCAAATTTGTCATGTTATCAAAGGAGAGTACGTTGTATGGTGATAAAATTTTCCAATAGATTTCCTGAAGACATTAAGATTCACAACCAAAACCCTGCATTATAAGGTAAAACTAAAAAATTACTCAATATCTCACATTTTCTATTCTCATTGATTAACAATAACTTCTATACATTGTTAATATTATAAAAATATGACTGACTAGTTTCGAGGTGGTGTAGGCCTACTTCTCTATCCAAAGCCTAGGGAGGTCTAGCGCTATCGGGAATATACACTTCCAAAATGTAATTAATTTATATTCACAAGTTCAGCAGGGATGAATAATGCTATTTCAGTTATGCTTCGCTTACATTATTTCAGTTCAATGTTCCTTTTATTAAGATCGTGCTGTACTAAATTACACAGGGACATCATTTTATTTTTACTTCAATTTTTATTGTACCTAAGTTTTTGAATGTACTTCCCTACCACCCCTTCTACTAATGAAGTTCAACCGTCCTCCACACAGAACCAAGGCCGCGTATACAGTCATAGTAGTCTTACGGTCACAGTAAACAGTACGTTCCAAAAATATGTTCGCGTTTTCCAGTGACAAAACAGCTTTCAATATTGAATCATTTTCGCACAGGTACTGTCGTCCATTTCCCTACGTCGCACCCAGGTTTCCCCCACCAGCTTCTATTCGCCTCTTTGTAAAGGCTAGTGGCTGGGCTGTCTTAGCTCTTTTCTGAAAACATTAATTTCTGTTAGGAATTGGACGTCTACGTAATATTATACAACTGTTTAAAATAACTTAAATAAAAGGGCCTCGTTAAGTAATTAACTGTCACGTGATTTTCCCCCTTTCTACGACTCTGCGACATAACCACTTGGACGGACAGTAGATTTCGGATCGGGCAGAAGCGAAGATTGAATTTACAGTACGTAAGGTACTCTTTTATAAAGTAGGTACAGAATTATTTCAACATGAGTTACTGGTACGAAGGACGAAACTGGTAATTAGAATTAGGTGCAATAGTCTATAGTGCGATAATATGCACATTAGAACTGAAGCCTGTATCGAAATGAACGGCCATCATTTTCAAAAATGTGTTTAAATATCCATATTTGATTATTTTTCAATTTAACTTCATTCTCTATAGTGTACGCCAATGTGCTATAGAAAGTATAATATACACTGCATAATGAATACGTCCGCATGGACAGCTCAGTTCCTGGATAAAAACTCATTGTTAATTCTGCACTGTATTTTGATTAAACAAAAACCTAATGAAAATTATCAAACTTAAAATCGTGATATTTCCTAGTTTACGTAAATGGATGAACTACTTTTCTTCCCTACATAGTAAAGTGATTTGTTTCTATATTACGCCAGTATCATAAACTGCCAGGTTAATATTAGAAATTTTAGCAAAAATAAAATGATGTCCCTGTATTTACCTAGGAAGGAATTAGTTCCTTTAAGCAGGCTTTGTCCACCCCTGTTCCATTCTCTCCCAATTCAGCGTCTTCCTACAATGTACCACGGATGCCATTAGCTCTCGAACAATGTAATGCGTCGTTAAAGAGCACATATTACTACGCAATGTTTGCTGCTGGCTCCTTGTTCTCAGCAGCACACAATGATTGTCTCCCCTCTCCTTTAAGATAAAGAACCTTCCCCCTCTCCACACCAGCAATACCATTTAGTAAATTGATTCCATCCCTTTTATTTCATTCCTTAATCCTCGGCAGAACTTTGACAGGAGCTATGAGCGCTGGGCTAGTCGTGTACAGCAATCTGATAATTATGTAGGCCTATGTCGACTTTCATTTGGTTTTATTCAACATTTTCCTACTACTTCAACAAAGACGGTAATATAATTCTTTTTGAAATTATTCATTAACACCTACAGTAAGGGGAGAGGATGGTATTTTTTAAAACTTGTTTCCTATTTGGTGTAAAATATTAATTTTTTTCTACGTAGAGAACTCACAGCTGTAGCAACTCAACCAAATATAAATATTTTGAAAAAAAAATATTTGGGGGCCCAGATTTGAAAAAATATACCCAATGCAGGATTTTACTAAAACCGATATATCTAAACCATTTTTAAAGGTAGATTCATCCAGGGTTTTGCAATGTATTTGCAAAAGCATACTCTACAAACTATCTGTAACAGAATTTTGATATTAGTCCCTACATTTGTAAAATAAACAATTGAAATTTAATAGTACTTTTCTGATTTCCTTTCTTGCAAACAAACGGACGTAGATTTAAAATGAAATCAATTAACAAAATTCTGTTACAGATAAAAGTTTCCTAATAGTCTAACGAATGTGTGTTCTAAATTTCATGCATGTATCTTTAATAGTTCAGAAATTATATCCATTTTTGTCTGGCAATGTAGCAAAAAATGAAGTAACCGTAAACCGATAAATATGAGGGATGTTACTACAGGTGTGTAGTATTATGTGACAGGTTAGGTTAGGTTAGGTTAGATTAGGCGTGTATTGTGTGACAGGTTAGGTTAGGTTTGATTAGGTGTGTAGTATATTACTACGTTGGCGACACTGGAACACACAGTTACATTAACGAAATATGAGTGTATTTATCATTCACGCACGACGATTTTTGTATACAAGTAAGGTACGTATTTAGGGCGGGTTGGATGGTTTTACAGCTCTCCCAGTGATCACATTAATTTCTACTAATCAATACTATAAATCCAAGGCATTTTCAAGATACTTTATCAAGTTCTTATAGTGGCTGGAACTTAAGTAATATTCACGTAATGTCATACGTCGAATCCATCACGAATCGAATTAGTAGAAAGTTAGCCAAAGCCAAAATAAATACTATCTCGGTTCCACGTAAGAAATTTCTGTACTGTTCGGGAAAAGTGGCACAAGTCAAAAATGTTAATTTTACAAGAGAAGGAAAAAATTGTCTCCAGACTGGTTTATGTCGATTTGATTTTCTTCTGTATGAATTATTGTATTGGGAGAAATACTTATTTCTCTTTTCCCAAGCGAGCAGATGTTCCGTAGGTTGTCAATAAACTAATAAAAACTTTTTTTGTGGAAATTGACTTATGCCACTTTTCCCAGGCACTGCAGAATTAGCAACTTCTTAAAATCCGTGAAAGACGGCATAGGACTCAAAATTCTGAGAATTTACCAAATTCCACGCGAATGTGAAGTTTATGTAGGTCAGACAGAACTTAATATGGAGAAGGTAGAGTAGTGACCGGTCACTGAAGAATATTGCACACTTCTATCACTGCCAATGTTGCACTATAAACCAATTTTCAACACTTTATCACAGCCACAACATATTTCAATTCTTATTGTACTATAAATATGGAATTATCACTACATTAACACATTTAAATGTAATTATTATGAAAATCGTCATATTTTCTTCCTGCCATTATCATGAAATACGATCCACTTCCATTAGATGGGCCACGACACGAACAGTAGGATTGGTAATATATGCAAATGAAATGATACTAAACGTGAGGAATATTACTACAGGTGCGTAATGTTATAAGATAGGTTAGGTTAGATCAGGTGTCTTATGTGACAGGTTAGGTTAGGTATGATTAGGTTAGGTTTGATTAGGTAGATTTGGTTAGGTTAGATTAGGTGTGTAGTATTATTATGTTGGCGCCACTGAAACCCACTGTCACATTAAGAAAATATGGCTGTATTCTTAATTCACGCATGACGATTCTCGTATATAAGTAAGGTACGTATTTAGGTTAGGTTAGATTAGATGTGTAGTATTATTATGTTGGAGACACTGAAACCCACGGTCACATTAAGAAAATATGACTGTATTCTTAATTCACGCATGACGATTTTCGTATATAAGTAAGGTACGTATTTAGGTTAGGTTAGATTAGATGTGTAGTATTATTATGTTGGCGACACTGAAACCCACTGTCACATTAAGAAAATATGACTGTATTCTTAATTCACGCACGACGATTTTCGTATATAAGTAATGTACGTATTTAGGTTAGGTTAGGTTAGATTAGGTGTGTAGTATTATTATGTTGGCGACACTGAAACCCACTGTCACATTAAGAAAATATGACTGTATTCTTAATTCACGCATGACGATTTTCGTATATAAGTAAGGTAACTATTTAGGTTAGATTAGGTTAGGTTAGATTAGGTGTGTAGTATTATTATGTTGGCGACACTGAAACCGCCTAGATGTTGATACAGCGTCGTAACATAACCCAATAAAAAAATAAAAAAAAGACACTGAAACCCACTGTCACATTAAGAAAATATGGCTGTATTCTTAATTCACGCATGACGATTTTCGTATATAAGTAAGGTACGTATTTAGGTTAGGTTAGGTTAGGTTAGGTCAGGTTAGGTTAGATTAGGTGTGTAGTATTATTATGTTGGCGACACTGAAACCCACTGTCACATTAAGAAAATATGGCTGTATTCTTAATTCACGCATGACGATTTTCGTATATAAATAAGGTACGTATTTAGGTTAGGTTAGGTCAGGTCAGGTTAGGTTAGATTAAGTGTGTAGTATTACTATGTTGTCGACACTGAAACCCACTGTCACATTAAGAAAATATGGCTGTATTCTTAATTCACGCATGACGATTTTCGTATATAAGTAAGGTACGTATTTAGGTTAGGTTAGGTCAGTTTAGGTTAGATTAGGTGTGTAGTATTATTATGTTGGCGACACTGAAACCCACTGTCACATTAAGAAAATATGGCCGTATTCTTAATTCACGCATGACGATTTTCGTATATAAGTAAGGTACGTATTTAGGTTAGGTCAGGTCAGGTTAGGTTAGATTAGGTGTGTAGTATTATTATGTTGTCGACACTGAAACCCACTGTCACATTAAGAAAATATGGCTGTATTCTTAATTCACGCATGACGATTTTCGTATATAAGTAAGGTACGTATTTAGGTTAGGTTAGGTCAGGTTAGGTTAGATTAGGTGTGTAGTATTATTATGTTGGCGACACTGAAACCCACTGTCACATTAAGAAAATGTGGCTGTATTCTTAATTCACGCATGACGATTCTCATATATAAGTAAGGTACGTATTTAGGTTAGGTTAGATTAGATGTGTATTATTATGTTGGCGACACTGAAACCCACTGTCACATTAAGAAAATATGACTGTATTCTTAATTCAGGCATGACGATTTTCGTATATAAGTCAGGTACGTATTTAGGTTAGGTTAGATTAGGTGTGTAGTATTATTATGTTGGCGACACTGAAACCCACTGTCACATTAAGAAAATATGGCTGTATTCTTAATTCACGCATGACGATTTTCGTTTATAAGTAAGGTACGTATTTAGGTTAGGTTAGGTGTGTAGTATTATTATGTTGGCGACACTGAAACCCACTGTCACATTAAGGAAATATGCCTGTATTCTTAATTCACGCATGACGATTTTCGTATATAAATAAGATACGTATTTAGGGTGGGTTGGTTGGGGGTACAGCTCTCCCAGTGATCACATCAGTTTCTAATAATCAATACTATAAATCCAAGGTATTTTTTTAGCAAGTTCTTATAGTGGCCGGGACATAAGTAACCTTCACCTTTAGTATTGAAACATACTCAATACATTAGATTATATCAACCGGACAAGTCTGCAATAGCGGAGCATTGCATCAATAGAATATTTTGTTCGATGAGACCAGCATCCTAGCTAGAAAGTCAGCTATTGGAACGCGTAGTTAGAGAGATCATAGAAATTAATATCTGTATCCATACGCTAAATCGGGATAATGGGTCCATATTGAGCAAGACATGGAAACCAATTTTAAATGTTCTTAAACACAGGGTTGAAAAATCTAATATTTAATCCATATGATTACTTACGTGCATAAAACTGCACATGATTATTATTCGGTATGTCCTTTGCTTAGCTAACTTTTGAGTTTTATCGTTCACAAGCACGTCTGTTTACACAGTATCACTACCTTGACGCCATATTGACGGCCATTGTTTCATCATCGATAATAAATACTTTGCCTGATTGCATGATGGGTAATATTCCACAGATTATATGAATCACTTAGTTTTGAAAAGCAATAATTAGATTTTCCCTCATTGTGCAAATACAATATAAATAATAATTAGTCGCATTGATTCAGAATTAATTATAATTCTATCCCATATACGTATATATGTCATAATTCATAATACATGTTCATGTTATGTGACAGACTACAGTCGGTAATCGCGATTACAATTATCGCAATTATCTCTGATATCGATTACTGGGAACAACTGGATAATACGTACGATAGACCAACGTCGGTAGTCGACGTTCCTCGCTGGCCACTAGTCCCGGGCCGTACCGAACCGTGTCAAACAAAGGACACTCTATATAGTAGTAGTAAAATTCGCGACTATATTCTTAAATAATTCACTCCATTAGTCAAGTGCAAGGTTTATGCAGTACAACGGCGGTGTTTTGAATGCACCAAATGAAAATGCAGATGTAGCAAGATCTTAAAGTAGGTTATCACAACAAAATAAAGGGGGAAAAAACGTGTGTTTCAGAGAATATCATTCAAATGAAGAGAAGTAAATTTCCGGTTAATATTGACCAAAGCGTTAAGTACGTAATTATGAACGCGTTGCCGTTTTATTTGTGGTCTAGAGAAAATACCTCGTCTTTTACAAAGAAAACATTTAGCGGCCATGAAAGTATTCATCGCTTTCATCATATCGTCGCCTGAATGCAAGAACTAGGTAACTTGATTTTTCATATTTTGTGACATCGCCTATTTACTTATTTATTGCACTAAGGAATATGTCTCGTTTTCTTTTACCCATTTGTTATATTGGAACATAGATGTCGCTGGTATCGTTCGATCAGTTACCTAGATCCTGGATTACATTTTGTGCGATTTTTGCTATGCTGTAGAAGAGGTAACTAAAAAACGCAAATTTCGAGTTACCTAGTTCTTGCATTCACGTGACGATTATTTTTTACCAATATTACGAAACAAAAACTATCATAAGAGCCATGACCGACAGGATCATTTTGACTGTCTGCGCATGCGTGGACTTGGATAATAAAAACCTAAACTAGCCAAACCTAAACTAGCCAAACCTATCCTTCGTATAATATGCAAGGTGTATAACCGGAGCACGACCTGATTTGACCTGGAATGTACACACGAAAATATATTCTAGTAAGGATCACGCTGCCACAGCAAAACTGTTCATGTCGCGAACTGCTCATCTAAGCCACGTAATCTACTCGCAATATTTACGCAAATACATCTTGTCGCTAACAGTGGTGCTATCTCTCTGAGAACGAAGGAGGTAGGGAGAAAAAAACTCTCCTTCTAACGACGCCACAGATCAACTTCATGTCCTTATGTTGGCGACATTGTGTACTTAGTTAAATTTGGTCGTAAACGTAACGGCACGGTTCGAAGCTACCGTAGCAAATTCTCCAGTTTAGCGCTAGATAAAGACTTTATAATCTAAATTGATATGATTTATACCATTAATATTTATATTAGTTTGTAAAGATATTTCCATAACCTACATATTTTATACCATCTGGCCGATTACTTAAATTATTTTGTAATTAACTGCATTTTTAAAATGAACCGTAACTTCAACAATGGGGCTATCGTCATAATAGAGACGCAAATTAAAAATCTATAAATGAAATCAGTTAATCGAAGATTTATTTAAATGAAACATCTCCTCAGCGGACATTTGTTCATAAACATATTTTTACTTTTCTCATATCTGCATTAAATTTTTCCCACACTTCTAATACTAACGTAATATCACTTTCTAGCTATTCATTTCGTTTTCTTCTCTCTTCCATATAATATAATGGAAGAGGTGACTCCACTAATCGATAGTGTTCGATAATTTGTTCATGTAAGTGTCGCTTCTTTAGTTATTACTTCTATAAATAGATGGCTTAGGTAACAAACAGTACTATACTACATAAATATGCTCGCATTATAAAATTCAAAATTTCGTCCCCCACTATTGTATGAGATAAAAACAATAGCGCAGGAAACCGCTGATACTTAATCTACATCAATATTTTCTCAAATACTTTTTTATCTGTCCCAATACACGTGCATTGTCAACATCTAAAAAAAGTGACAATTTATAAATTGCTGATTAGATCAGTGCTTTTGTATGGTTCTACAGTATGGGGATACGCACCTAAGACAACATTAGATCCCATTCGAGTTGTACAAAATAAAGTATTACGTGTAATTCATAACAGCGGGTGGTACACAAGAAACGAAGAGATACATCAAGATCTAAAAGTGGAAAGTATCCCAGTTATCATTAGGAGATTCGCTGAAACATTTTATAAACAGGCACATTCCCACCAAAATGTGTATGTATCAAAACTAGGAACTTATAACCCTCAGTACTACACAAGACATCGTACACCTTTGTTCCTCTTCTCATAGTTATCTGTCAAATTTGTTTTCACGCTGTTCATCCTGGTTATGACGGGAGTGCAGCATCATAAATGAACTACCTCTCAGCAATAAGTAAACGTAATTAGGAACAGTCGGGAGATCACCCAAGATTTCGATACTGTATCCAAAAGTTGACGAATTAAAAAAAAAAAAAAAAAAAAATCTGTCCCAATAATGGGGTCACCTATTGAGAACTGGCGGAACTATTTCAAAGTTTGTCAATTTTTTTATATCTTTGGTTCTGACATATCCCGCGGTTAGAAAGTTCGTTTACACGATTATAAAATCGTAGGTCAGATATATTTGAACGCTAGTGTGTCAAAGTTTGAAAGAAGGTAGTCAATAGTTTTATTGTTATTGCCATAATAATTGTATAATCTCTGAAAGTTTCACACATAGAGTACACATATAAAATATACTCAGTTAATTAAAGATGTGTAACTTATTTCGAGTTACACATAAAAGTAAAATTCAATATACAACACAGAAACCCTTTTTGTTTAAGCTTTAGAAGAAGTATTGAAAGTTGTGAATTATAGGCTACTAATGTATAGAACCGTCTCAGACTTTCGGGATTTTACTATATTGTATCGTAAGGTTATTCATTGTCGATCATTTGCGAATAAAAGACGATGCATTGTCATATAATTAATTTCTATTATTCGTGATCTCTGCCTTGAAAATGGGCATTAAACAGCTTGTACTTTCGAAGGCATGTAGCACGATTGTAGGACCTTGAACTAATAACCCAATATGCCAGCACATCAATTCAAAGAGCGGAAGTCTGTTATTTCCTTGTTAACTGCAAGTGAATAGATTCAACTGCGTAAGGTTTGACGCTAATATTTCGTAACAATAAAAGTAATCGAGGAGATGTATTTAAAGCATGTTCGACACTGAGTACTTCATAAACTGGAGCAACACTTGATAGAAAGAAAATAACTTTCTGTTACATAGTAACTTATTTGCTTAGTGTAACCTTTAAAGATCACTTCCTGAAATAGTTATATAATTCCCGATTTATCAAATTTATTTCGATATAAATTGATTTCTTTTATCTATGAAGTAAAAATCCCATTCATTTATGATTTTAGACTTTCGCAGCGTTCAATGTCATTTTGTGTTACTTTTTCAAATGCACGGTGGTTCAAGTTCTCATTGGGAAAATAAATTTTCTTATGAAATTTCGACCAGTGTATGGGTCCGTGTCCACCCATCATCGTTATGCATTTGGGGAGCTACAATAGTTATCAAAATTCAGTTACAACCATATCTCATAACTAGGGAACGGAATTTGGAGCAGTAAAAGCTAGTATTGGCATCTACACAGCCATTTGTTTACAACCCTTTATACCAAGTCCTCCCCTCCATGACATACTGCAGATCTCTGCACGTCAACAACAGGTGAACGGGACAGTTGTCGCATAAGAACTTCAACATGCAGGTTTGCAGTTCAGAGTAGTGAAGTGCAGGTACAATGCCAAAAGTGAAACCAACTAACAATACAAAATTGAAAGATTAGCCCATATTTGTAAAAGCTCCAGATCGAGTATCAAAATTCAGGAAATAATTCCCTAAATTGTCGTTTCCCCCATGTCCAGTTCTTAAGAACTGGGGGTCATAGTTAGAAGCTTGCAATTATTACGCACATCACCTCCAATCTGTGAAAAAAATGGTCCAGTCTTTCAATCCCGATGACGCAGCTGCGATTCAAATACGCCAGGAACTGTAAATGATAGAACAATCGAGAAAGAAGTGACGGATATTAAGTCAAATTTTTTATATTTACCGGATGCCATTAGCAAATAAATATTATGAGGACTATTGTAAACTGAGTGTAGTAGAAGGTGAAGTAGGAAACGTGTTGGTGAAAAAATGAACAGAGTTTTGATTAAAAATGATGGGTACAGTATTCTTAGTCGGATTTCAGATATACTAGCAATGACGTCATTCAACATGTGAATTTAATTGACGTATCTTGTTTCAAGTACTTATTCTCCAATTGGCTCTGCAGATGTAAAGCGGAGTTTTTCCATGTAAAAAATTTCCTTCCTTGCAATAGAAAATTTTAAAATGATATTTACAGTTTATTATAACAATGGACAGCAGGAATAATTTTTTCATCAACAAAACATAGCATTAATTGAAAATGCCATTTCGTTTGGTTCTACTTATTCAGAGGCGAGTTCCATACAGAAGACAATTGTCTATCAGCCATCACTATTTCTACGCGAGGATGCAGAGATTGATATTTCATTACACTATACGTCATTAAACTATAACATTTGTTTATTCTGAAATACGTTTACAGCACGTTGCTGTAAGTTTGTATGAAGTGGACTGTACTCGTCCATGCAGCTCGCTTGACAGTCACTGAGCTACGAATATCTATACTACGTTTCACCATTCTTTATAATACTCCAAATCCCTTTCCCTGCTCATAACAAAGGCTGGCGGTTTGGTACATTAACAAAAAAACAAGTTACGTTAACTACAGGTCTACGTCATGCAGTCTCTGTTTACACTCAGCATAAGACAACCACCGATTACAGTGATCTTAAGGAGGCGGTGTTATATGAAGGTACCTGGAGTTCAGCCAAAAATGTTATATAAACTTACAGGGATGTGCACCTTATACTTGATTATCTATTTCAGGAACAACCTGTAGTCTGCATAAGTAGTATGTAGTTGTAGCCTCCTAGAACTTACCTCCCTAGTATTTTTTTTATCAAGTATGCCTTAGAAATCCCAAATATCCTTAAGAATGTAGGGTCTATTTTATTTCAGGAAAAACGTTTTACATAAAAATTCCATACACAAAAGAAGTAACGGAAACTATTCTTTCTTTCTATGGATACTGAAAATCTCGCACTTCATTACAACTCGCAGAGTTAAAAGTGAATTCTAACTGGGCAGGCATTCGGTGCATTTATTGTGTGATGCACTTGGATTCTCCGGTTATAAGTCTGAATCTCGTTCAAAGATATCTGATCCGACTAAGGGTACGTACACGTTGGAGCAACGATAAACGATAAAAGAAACGATCTAGCGACGCTTTGGTACTATCAAAGAATCAAGTGTTCATATCGGAGCAACGAGGACGCGGGAAGCGAACATTTTGATTTATCAGTAGAATATATTCTATGCATCCACTTAATGAAAGAAGATATATAGGAAATATCAGCTGCTTAGTTCAAGGTTAATATAAGTTAAATACGTACAAAATTAAACCAGTTTCTCATCCCAAAGATAGTATAAATTCGTTGTGTTGTGATTGGTTCTTGTGATCACATAATATATGACCAATAAATACACAACTGATCAATTTGCCAATATCTACAATAATTAATTTAATAAGCCGAAATAATAATAAATCGATTAATATTCGGATACATTGACAACCACCGGTAATTATACAGATTAATATTATCTTAATCAGAGATCATATAAACGACAAGAGCGAAGAAAATGGTACTTTTCTTTTTCGTCACTTTTATCGTGTATCTTCGCTTTTATCGTTACTCCAATATGCACACCTCAATGACAATGCATGATTCAATTCTCCCTGATATAGCATCGCTGCTTCCTTTATCGTTTATCGTCGCTCCAACGTGTACGTACCCTAATATATTTTTTATTTTAGTAGGTTATTTTACGACGCTGTATCAACATCTTAGGTTATTGAGCGTCTGAATGAGATGGTGATAATGCCGGTGAAATGAATCCAAGGTCCATCACCGAAAGTTACCCAGCATTTGCTCATATTGGGTTGAGGGAAAACACCTCAACACGGTAACTTGCCCCGACTGGGAATCGAATCCGGCCCACCTGGTTTCGCGGCCAGACGCACTAGCCGTTACTCCACAGATGTGGGCGACTAATCGATAGTGATCGATAATTTGTTGGTGCAAATGTGGATTCTTTATTTATTGCTTCTATGAAAGATGGCGAAGATAATAATCACTGTTGCCAATCGTAGATACATATACACGCATTATAGAATTTAATTTTTCGTCCCACTCAATTGATTGTAAAGCAACACTGTTTTAGCTGGAAACCGCTGATATTGTCAATTGTGATAATAATTACTGCTTAATCTACATAATCATTTTCTGATACTTTTTAACTGTCCCAATAATGGTGCCACCTATTGAGAACTAGCTGAACTGTTTCAAAGTTTGTCAATCTTTTTATATCTTTGGTTCTGACTTATCCCGTCGTTGGAAAGTTCGCTTACACGATCATAAAATCGTAGGTCTTTGATCATCAGTGTACACTGACATTCAAAGGTATCCGACCTACGATTTTATGATCGTATAAGCAAACTTTCAACCACGGGATGTCAGAACCAAAGATATAAAAAAAAATCGACAAATATTGAAACAGTTCGCTAGTTCTCAATAGGTGGCACCATTATTTGGACAGTTAAAATAGTATCAGGGAAAATAGTTATGTAGATTAAACATAAATTGTCAGAATTGACAATAGCAGCGATTTTCAGCTAAACCCAGTGTTGTTCTACAATGAGTAGAGTGGGGTGAATAATTAAATTCTATAATGCGTGTATATTTATCTACGATTGGCAACAATGACTATTATCTTCGCCATCTATTGACAGAAGCAATAACTAAAGAATCCACATTTACACCAACAAATTATCGATCATTATCGATTAGTAGGGTGAGATATCGTTGAACATCAGTGTACATAAGGGTACGTACACGTTGGAGCAACGATAAACGATAAGAGAAATGACTAGCGACGCTTTGGTATTATCAAAGAATCAAGTGTTCATATCGGAGCAACGAGAACGCGGGAAGCGAACATTTTGATTTATCAGTAGAAGATATTCTATGCATCCACTTAATGAGAGAAGATATATAGAAAGTATCAAATGCCAAGTTCAAGGTTAATATAACTTAAATACGTACAAAATTAAACCCGTTTCTCATCCCAAAGATAGTATAAATTCGTTGTGTTGTGATTGGTTCTTGTGACCACATAATGTATCACGAATAAATACACAACTGATCAATTTCCCAATATCTACAACAATTAATTTAATATGCCGAAATAATAATAAATCTATTAATATTCGGATATATTCATAACCACCGGTCATTATACAGATCAATATTATCTTAATCAGAGATCATATGAACGACAAGAGCGAAGAAAATGGAATTGGTTTTTCGTCGCTTTTATCGTGTATCTTCGCTTTTATCGTTACTCCAATATGCACACCTCAATGACAATGCATGCTTCAATTCTCTCTGATATAGCATCGCTGCTTCTTTTATCGTTTATCGTCGCTCCAACTTGTACGTACCCTTAGTTATCGAAATCCAGTTATAATCATATCTCATAATTAGGGCTGATGGTTTGGAACATTAACAAAAAGTTATGTCTTTGATAGTCAGTGTACACTGACATTTAAAGGTATCCGACCTACGATTTTATGATCGTATAATCAAACTTTCCAACCACGGGATGCCAGAACCAAAGATATAAAAAAATCGACAAATATTGAAACAGTTCCGCTAGTTCTCAATAGGTGGAACAATTATTGGGGCAGTTAAAATAGTATCAGGGAAAATAGTTATGTAGATTAAACATAAATTGTCAGAATTGAAAATATCAGCGATTTTCAGCTAAACCCAGTGTTGTTCTACAATGAGTAGAGTGGAATGAAGAATTAAATTCTATAATACGTGTATATTTATCTACGATTGGCAACAGTGACTATTATCTTCGCCATCTATTCATACAAGTAATAACTAAAGAATCCATACTTGCACAAAAAAATTATCGATCACTATCGATTAGTAGAGTCAGATATCGTTGAACATCAGTGTACATAATTCATCAAAACACGAGAGAAAGCTCATAAGTGTAACAGGTGAGTTATTTCAGCAGCGCTGTGTAGTTTGACGCGCTTCCTTTGCCTTCATTGTCGTGCAATGGATCTTTTAAATGGATGAACTTCCCTCACATAATCTGGTGATGGTGGTCGAGAAGCCGAGACATTATCAACCCCTCGATTTGCATTCACCAAGAGCTGTTTTATAACTGAATTTAGTCTCAGTTGTTGTAAGTACAAAAGGGATGGATATGCGTGTGAGTCTGAGTCATTTAATGGAATGGCTGGGGAGGACTCGACATCGTGCCGAGCATTTTAATGGGACTGCCATGATAGAACGCTGCCAGCTTGAGAGAACAATGACAACATCGCTTTTATAGTCACAGATCCCCCAAATCCGAGAATTGCAACAATTATTGAAACTGATTTGTTTTCTCCCTCACCTCCATGTGTTTACGAGCTGTTCAAAGAACTATTAGAAAAACTTAACTGAGTGTTCGTGAAACACATAACATTGTTTAGGAATATAGGTGATACATAATAGTGTAATTTGCTTCTAAACTGTAAAATAATAAAACAGATAATGAAGATGATCTACAGAGATCTTTATTTAACCTTATGGGTATTGCATAATTTTAAAATGTCACTGCAAAAAAAACGAAATAAAGACATTTTGAGGAAAATCATTAATACCCTAAAAAATTTAAAACAAGTGAAAAGTTTGAACTACATAGGCTATGAAATAAATATAAAAAATGAAACGAAAGATGATGTTGACAAAAAAAGTTTCAAAATTCCGATTGATGTGCGGCACCATTCATCGAAGACTGAAAAATTGAAGTTCTACAAAACGATAGCTACATCTATCCTCTTGTATGGTTCAGAAACATGGGTTCGTTTGAAGAGTATTCAAAATAAATGGCTTTTTTAAGAAAAACAAAAGGATGCACAAGATTAGATCACATAAACAATGAAACCATAGTCTTACTAGTGGCTTACGCTGCAAACTAAGTTCGTTAGACGTTCAAATAAATATTTTTCAGATTTATTTTCAATGAAATATACCAGACATTTTGAAAGTTATTTGCTTCCATAATAATGAAACATACTACCTTTGGATGTTATTTTTATGCCAAATACTTTTTCTTGAACCTATCCACCTTCAGTTTTTGAGTTTCAACGCGAAAACGCAAGTAAAAATGTCAGGACGATCAGTGGGTTTTTCATGTGGGAGTAAAGCAATAGCTATTTCAGGTTATTGTGGATTGTAGGTGAAAGTTAAAAAAAAAATCAGGTTTGCTATGCATTCGAACAATAGACATAGCATCTTGGTATAGCTGCTGCATGTTTCGTAAACTACCTTGAAATGTAGAGGGTAAAATCATTTTATCCTGCTAAGAGATCTTGCTGAAATTATCGGGAAACTACAAAATCTTATAGGCATCTTATTTTATCAGTACGTAATACCTTTTGATCTTTCCTTAGGAACTCTAATTTTTGCGCTCTCTAGAGCCAATACTGAAGAGAATCACGCATATACATAATATCTACACTACACCGCCATTAAATATATGAAAAAGACCCAACTCCACTTGATTAATAACTATAAAATATTTGATTTTTAATAACAATATTATTATCTTACGTAAGTTTTATAGTTTTCTGTAACATATACTATATATCCGCTACTCAGTAAATTATAGAAATCAAGATCTAATTTAAGATATTCTCTACATCTAATTATATAACCCCAAAACATTTCACTTTCAAATCATGAAAATACGTAGCATTAATATGTATAATTACTGAAAAATAGTCACATCATGGCATTAACTATAATAATATTTCATTTCTAATGGTAATAATGTTATCAAACCACCTCAAGTTTTGTAGATTTTAATATCCAATACAGAACTGTACTCAGAAAATTACACACCACAGAATCAGACCTATAAATTATTTTTAGTGAGCCTTGAAGTTTTTAATAACCAATTTAATTTGAGCTCTAAATATGTCAGCATTCAAATTATGGCCTTCATGTAATATTGTTTACTGTAGTGTGTGTTTTATTTTATTCTGAAATGCAATTAGTTAGTGACGACAGATGGATTTTAGAAAATAGGAAAGTTATGTTGAAAAATTGACATTTCACTGAAAACTACTATTTTTCTGAAAAACTTTGGGTTCCAAGCTTCAAAATGAGGGTTCATTTATTAAAATTCGTTCAGCCGTTTTCCCGTAATTTCCATTACCAGTTCGAATTATATATATATATATATATATATATATATATATATATATATATATATATATATATATTGATAAAATAAAGGAATATCGCGAGAACTGGTTTCAGTACAAGAACAGAATGCTCAACACAAGACTACCCAAAATAGTGTTTCAATCCAAAGCAACAGGGACAAGGGACGTGGGACGGCCGAAGACAATGATGTTGGAAGGAGAAACTGTGAAGCCGGAACGTGCTCTTAGGAGGAGAGACACAATTTACACATCCTATCAACATTGTGAGCTTATTGTTTCATTTTCAAAGACTAGTGCATTTTCATTGAGAATAGTTGAGACAAGTGATGTTAAGGATTTTACAAACTGGCAGCCTCAATTTTATAAGAATATTACTGTATATCTAGAAACATCAAGTGCTCCTAGAGCAGGCATGTCCAACTTCAGAGAGACTTACTTACTTACTTACTTACTTACTGGATTTTAAGGAACCTCACATAAGCCCGCCGTTGGTCCCTATCCTGAGCAAGATTAATCCATTCTCTATCATCATATCCCACCTCCCTCAAATCCATTTTAATATTATCTTCCCACCTACGTCTCGGCCTCCCCAAAGGTCTTTTTTCCTTCCGGCCTCCCAACTAACACTCTATATGCATTTCTGGATTCGCCCATACGTACTACATGCCCAGCCCATCTCAAACGTCTGGATTTAATGTTCCTAATTATGTCAAATGAAGAATACAATGCGTGCAGTCCTGTGTTGTGTAACTTTCTCCATTCTCCTGTGACTTCAACCCTCTTAGCCCCAAATATTTTCCTAAGAACCTTATTCTTAAACACCCTTAACCTATAGGGTAGTAAGAATAAAGCTTAAGTACTTTCTCAAGGTTTGTACTTTTGAGTATGAGCACTTCGTGTGATTATATACTCGTAACCACTAGAACATACTCATATTCGTAAGAATAAAGACATTCTACCTAACGCGAATATATACTCATCTCTACAGCCTTCTTGATCGTTTAAAAGTTAGTATGTACTCGTGTTACCTATCCTCTTTGACCACATTGCACCGTGATGCTCAGTTTTTTTTTTATAGACTTTCACATGCTATCCGCATTCTGTAGTGGTTTGTGTTTTGTTTTTTATAAATAATTAAATAAGTAAATAAATAAATGAGTAAATAAATAAACAAATAAATTAATTAATTAAATAATAAAATAAATTAATTAAATAAACAAATAAATAAGTAAATAAATGAATGAATAAATAAATAAACATGAAAAAGAGAGTGAATCAGATAAGTGACGTTAATAAACAGGAAACAAGAAAATAGTACTGGGAAATCGTCATTACGGGATGTTGGATAGCGATTGCAATCCATTTCTAGAATTCCAGTTATGCTAATTCAATTTTTTATTATAGAGAGTTATGTATATAATTTAAAGTTTACAAGTAATTGCATTTGCAATTCAAATTTTACAAAATAAACTGTATTGTTAATTATATTTAACAATACAATCTAAATTTATAATTTGATAGCCCTTCATATTTTTATAGGTTATGTTTTTTATGAATAACAAATACGTGTTTAACCTTTTTCACGTTCACTTTTGTGAAGCATTAAAGGCTTCTGAAGTTCACGTCTTTTTCTATATTTTTCCATGAGGTACTACATCGTTCATAAATTCTGCCTTTTTTTATTTAACTTTAAACTGAACACAAATCAACAAATATTCAGAATTGAGCCTGCTACAAACAATACTCAGAATAACATGAGAACGAACTTATAAATATGAGAATATACTAGCTTTTATTCTTACCAAGCTTGAGTATATATTCTGTACAAGATGGACACTTGAGTATATTCTACTATGCTTCCATGTTATGAGTATGTAATCAAAAATGAGTAGGTACTCAAATGTTTTTATTCTTACTAACAAGAGTATATACTAAAAAAAGTCCAGGATATACTACATACTCATGTTTATTCTTACCACGGATAGTCTGGTAAGTTTTCGGAGTTATTACTAATAATTTCATGTGGTCAAACAAAATACATTTTTAGGTTAGGTCTCGTGAGTCAATTGTTTAGTCAAACCAATGAATTTCGTATTGCCAGACAAAATACTTGGCATGTTGATCCCTTTCTCTTATCGTTTGCCTAAGAAAATGTGTTACAAATTATTGAATTATTTAGAATAATCTTCCAACATAAAGTACGGTAAGTAAATAAGTCATTTAGTACGAAGAATCGTATGATATCTGGTAACAGTTGGCAACACTGACAAGACGGCAATATTTGCTGTTTACGAACTGTTCTTATGTGATCCTCACTACACTATCGGACAAGAAAAGGTTTTATGGACGAATTATACATCATTTGCTGACACCAAAACTTAACAAAACCAGGTTTTCGAGTTAGGTATAAATCTTATTTTATTATCGAAAGTAAGAAAACAGGATTATAAAAAATTATACGAAAGGATTATCAAATAATCAGATAAATAACGCTGTGCTATAAAACTGAATCCGATCCACGTATATGCACTCGTGGCGTCATTCTCGTTGTATTGTGCTAATCCACCCCATGCAATGAGGGGTTTCTCTACTAACGAGAATCATGTTCTATATGGAGGGTACAAACACTCCCCATGCAGCTTACCAGCACCCTACCTTTTATACAGTATTTAGTCACCCCCATGGAACTCTTTCCTCCCTAGCCATTAGTTATGTTGTCAACCCTCAACAAGAAGCCCGAATTAAAGGCATCTTTTTGGTTATGTCTCTTTCAAGACATTGACATTAACTGAGAAGTCGTAAACATGCTTTTAGAACCAATAGAACTTTACGACACTGCCGCATAACCTTCCTCCTTCCTGTTCTTCGACTGCTCTCAGTAACTGAACTATACACCGCTTAGAAGTATAATAAAATAAATAGTTATAACGTCAGAAATACGCGTTCAAATGGGAAAAGGTTGGTACCATTTTAAAGACGAGGTCTGAAAGTTTTAATTCATTGTTGTTGTTAGATGAGTCATGCATCACGCGCATGCGCAGATCATTTCATTTGAGAAATCTTATCGTATCTTGCGTCTTGGGGAAGAGTTAGCAGTGTTGTCAATTCAGCGGTTTTCCCGCTAAATCTAGCTTTTTCGGATAACCGTCTCGCGGAAAAAATTGTATTATCCCGCTTAGCGGAAATACTAGCGGTTTTCAATTTTTAAAGTTTCTGAAATGAAATTCATATTAGCATTATAAGCGGTTTTCATAATTACATTTAATTCGTTCAGTGTGTGTTTTGTGAAATAATGGATGTGTTAATGTAGTGACAATTTCATATTAAGTATTTCCCGTTAAAACCCGAAATCTGTCAAAACCTGTTTCAACTAGTAAAAACTAGTTTAAGCAAATAAAGATAGATAGAAAGTGAGTTTTCGTATGATCTAGAATCAGTGTCAGGTTAGGTTTGGTTTGTTTAGGTTTTTGTTTGGTAAAATCCTAAAAAAAATCTAAACATATCAAATCTGACCTGTCATTGATTCTAGATCTTACGAAAATTCGCTATCTATCTATATTTTAAAACTAGTTTTTACTAGTTGAAACTGGTTTTGTCGAATTTTGGGTTTTAACGGTAACATATATCGCGCAATAAGAATTTAAATATGTTGTGTTTGTGATAAAAGTGTTCAAAATTACTTTATAGCGCCATAATGGCAATGAAAATAGTGTGCAATATTAGTTACATTAGCGGTGGATGCTCTATCTTGACCGTTATTATTATTATTATTATTATTATTATTATTATTATTATTATTATTATTATTATTGAATAATAAGTATACATTAAAATCTAGAGATATTTGTCAGAAAATCGCAGGTTTTCGAAAGCCATCTAGCGGGATTATACGAACAACTGTTGGCAACACTGATCTTGAGTCTTGGGGAAGAGTTAATCGCCATGTGGACATCACAGCAGAAAGTCTTTTGTGTGCTGTCATTAGCAGAACAAAAATCTGTGATTCGTGTACAGTGCCTGTTTCGTCGTTGGTACAACCTTAGAGAGAGAGAGAAGTCGTTCCGATGTATGTATCAATAATGAAATGGGATAGGCAGCTCAGAGAAACGAGAAGTTTGTTATCCAAAGTAGGTAAACATTCCAGTCATAAAGTGTCTGAGGAAAAGAATCACCTTACATCGTATGACCTGCCAGATCACCAGACCTAAACACCTGTTTTTTTCCTGTGGGAGTTTGTTAAGGACCAGGTCTACAGGACACCAGTAAGTGATTTGGCAGACTTACAGGAAAAAAAATTATACTGCTGTCAACAATGTCACACCACAGATGCTTCATAACACATGGCTAGAGGTAGAATACCGGTTGGACATTTCCCGTGCCAGTAATGGAAGCCAAGTTGAGGTTTATGGGACATATAGTAAAAAAATTCCCAGTTTTCACTCTTTGTAATTGATTTCATCAATAAATTCGTATTAGTTCAGATGTTATAGCTATCGCTTTTATTATAATTATAAGCGGAACACCTTGTATTGCAAATTCCTACTCTAATATGCATGTGGTACTCTACACCAACAACTGGGCCTCGTCTGTGGCTCAACATTAGAGCGCTGGTCTTCCATCGGACGGCCCGGGTTTTCCTCGACCTGGTATTTATGACAGAGAAAACATATTGCAGAAGGTCTTCTCTAGGTACTCCCGTTTCTCTCTTCCATTCCACCAACACTCTCTACCTCCCCCTCATTTCATCTATCGTTCGCGATAGTAAAAACCGGCTAGGGTAGGCCTAAAGTCTTCGGGGTAGTATACGGGTTTCCGAGAATTTAAGGGTTGGGACTTCAGGCCCTGGGGTTTATCGAAAACTCACCTGGGAATGGTGCCCGTCCCTATTGGAACAATCATTGCATATATAATGGGCTGCTATAAGTCTAAGTGCATGTGTCAATCTTCGACCCAATGTATTACTCTCCTACAGTCAGCATTTAAAAACTGTAATTGTTCTTGTCTTCATTATTAATAAAATTTATAACCTACTTAACAGATAAGCCATCTGTTGGAATGGATATTGAATATTCGGGACAGAGGTTCAAACTCCATCCCCAAACAATTTGTTAACTGCTGTAATATTTATTTTTTTATTCTTTTCTTATTGATAAAAATTTCATTAATTTAATGGTGTCCCTAAATCTCAATACTGCAGTTATTTTTTAACAATAATATTACTATTTGATAAATATTGTATGTTTATTCATAATATGACATTAAATGTAACTTTAATAAGTTACATGGTGTTAATTCATATTAACCCTTTCTAACCCAAATTAAATTTACAAGCAATCCATGTTGAAACAAATAGCTGTATTAGGACCAATTCAGTGACCAAGTTACGGGAGTGGCAACATTTGGAACAAAGCTATATTGATGAAAATGTATTGAAATAGAAGTTATCCAGCAAAATTTACCTTCATATGTAACACACAAGTATATAAATGCTATAAAGTTAATTATTGCCATATGGTATCTATATGTAAGAAAGGGTTAATATACAAAACTTACAAATGGCTTTTAAGGAACTCGGAGATTTATTGCCCGCCATCCGTCCCTATCCTGTGCAAGATTAATCCAGTATCATCATATCCCACCTCTCTCAAATCCATTTTAATATTAGCCTCCCATCTACGTCTCGGCCTCCCCAAAGGTCTTTTTCCCTCCGGTTTCTCAACTAACACTCTATATACATTTAAAAATAATTGTCATAATCATTTTGCTCATAATTTAACTTTTTAATAATTTTGTAGGCTATATTTCATAATAGTCTATTCTGATTGTATAAAACTGTTTATTGTCTATATTCCCCAGTAGCATTTCTGTGGAGTTAAAAATGTTACAAACTTCTATGATGTGTTATATGATTTTTTATGCTCGACCATGCCGAAATGTAGTAATTATACACCTGGTAGCAGACCTTTAATGCATGTCATTAAAGTACACCTACTCATTAAAGGTCAGGTCTTACAGCAAATGACGACTCAGGTTACAACTGTTCAGCCAATGACAGGTCAGCTTTCTACCCGTTATAAAACCGCAAGTATCGATTATTCTCGGATATGCAATCGAAAGTGAATTAGCGAAAAGTCACGGAGACTGGAAATCCAATACTGTCGCAGAAGGTTATGTTCTGTTACTATAATAATTAGCGTTAATTGTAAATAATATTCAAATAAATTAAATTTGTCATCTCGCTTTTCAATGTCTAATTTAATTTCAATGTTATCTCTGTAGGTTCTTATGGCCTAGCAAGGTCAATGTGGACATGTGTTCCTCGGAAAAAATCAATACTTTCGCGTCTGCGCACATCTCACAACATACGGGACATTGCTCCAGGTCACATACAAGTGAAAGTCAAGTTAGAAATATGGTCGAGCATAAAAAGTCGTATGAAACTCGCCTATAATGGTAATTAAGAAGCTCGTATGAAAATTATGAAACTCGCTTGCGCTCGTTTCATAAATATCCATACTCACTTCTTAATTACCTTCATTATAGGCTCGTTGCATAATGTACTATAATAACATACAGTCGTATACTGCGCTTAGTGTACAAAACATATTGATGGAATAACGGTCTATGTTGCCCATCCGATAGTAAATTATGAGCAGAATTACGATGTAACATTTTTGTTCCTCCTACACAGTTAGAAGATTGTATCATAGACCGTTTAGGCCCAACGTTTCAATTATTAAATGTTTTCTTGTAGGATGGAAATTATATGGTCCTTGCATGGTGGACCGGAGCCTTGACTAATAGTGTTGAGCCATGTACACAAATTTCCTTGCATTTGCATTACAGGTGCCATGAGGACTACTTCTACGAGAGCTCTCGAGGTCCTCGTAGGACTATTGCCTCTTCATCTGATTACGGAGAACGCAGCCGTTGTCTGTCGTGCGGAATCAGAGATCTTGACCATTGGTCTTGTGTGAGACTCACTTGTGGCCATTCTCTCACTTTAGATAGAACTACCAAATATTGTGCCCTCTTACAGCAAGTATGAGGCAAGAATGAATGGCTCTACAGTTAGCTTTAAACACTCCAAAAGTTGGAGTTTACTTTGATACGTATTTAAACTGGGATAACCAAGTAACCTATATTACCAAAAAAACTGCTTTCCATGCTACATTCCTTAACAGCATTCGAAAATTCCTTCCGCTATCACTCAAGAAAATACTAATGGAAATACTAGTAATGCCTCACTTCGATTATTGTGATTCTCTACTGACTGACCTCAATGTCAACCAAAATTACGTGTTCATAATTCTTGTGTTCTCTTCGTCTGCGATGTCCGTCGCGCTGACCACATTACCCCATCCTTCCATGACCACATTACCCCATCCTTCCAAACTCTAAACTGGCTACGGCTTAACGAACGTAGAAATTTTCATTCTCTTGTTCTCCTTTTCCAAGTCCTTCACACTTCTACACCTACCTACCTTGCCTCCCGTTTCAGTTACCTGTCATCATATCATAATTTCTTCACACGCACGCAAAATAGCCGCATGCTAGCCATACCAACACATAAGACATCATCGTATTCATCATCATACACAATCTCGCTCTCGCGCTTGTGGAATACCCTACCCAGTGACATCAGAGACTGTCGGAATTTAGTAGCGTTCAAAAGCAAGCTTATTAAGCATTTTCTTACTGCGTAGAGTAGGTTTAATTTGTACTTAATCAATAAAAGAAATGCTTCTCTCTTCTTAACTTTTACAATAAACTGTCTAGCTTTTATTAATCAGTTAATCTTTTAGTATTTTGATTTTTATTGTATCTGTAAATTTAATATTAATTGTAATTGTAATTGTAATTGTATTCTTAATATTGTAGTTGTAATCCTCTGGTAGAGGGGAAGAGAAGGCCTGATGGCCTTATCTCTAGCAGGATAAATAAATAAATAAATAAATAAATAAAATAAATAAGTGCATTAATTAGGAACTTAAAATCCAGACGTTTGAGATGGGCAGGGCATGTAGCACGTATGGGCGAATCCAGAAATGCATATAGAGTGTTAGTTGGGAGACCGGAGGGAAAAAGACCTTTAGGGAGGCCGAGACGTAGATGGGAGGATAATATTAAAATGGATTTGAGGGAGGTGGGGTATGATGATAGAGACTGGATTAATCTTGCACAGGATAGGGACCGATGGCGGGCTTATGTGAGGGCGGCAATGAACCTTCGGGTTCCTTAAAAGCCATTTGTAAGTAAGTAAGTAAATAAGTGCATTACTCTGGCAGGAAAGTCTGGAAGGCTTAGAATTATAGTCTCAACCAATTTCAACCTCGAAACCTTTTAAATTTTAGTGATGATTCCAATAAAATGGGAACTGTTAGGTCCACCGCTGTGGAGTAACGGTTAGCATGTCTAACCGTGAAACGAGTGAGCCTGGGTTCAAATCCTGCATGGGACAAGTTACCTGGTCAGAGGTTTCAGAGATTTTCCCCCTCAACCACTTGAAGCTGGGTAACTTTCGGCATTGAACCTCGGACTCAATTCACCTTCATTATATTCAACTTCATCTATCATCTTCAATAGTTTCAGGTCGTCCAGGAGATTCAGCAGACGTGGTGTCGTGAATCGCCTAGAGGTGTCATCTGTCTGGGGGAGCTGCATAGGACTGCAGGAAGCCAAAGGGGCTTTCACAACGGACTACGACAGGCCAGGGATATAGTATTATCGCCGCGCTCTCATGGCTAACATTCGGCAGGTCATTGAGCGGCCTCGTGCATAACATTCGGCAGGTCTTTGAAATTTAATTGCATTATTGTTTTCAATTTCTTATGTCGCCGCTCCAATCTCTCGCCTCAATTTCAATATTGCAATCAATAAACTGCTTCCATTATTAAATTCATTCATAATGTTCTGCCCAAGAACAGGTCTTTGACTGCAAACCCAGCATTCTCCAGTCTTTTCTATTTTCTGCCTTCCTCTTAGTCTCCGCATATGATCCATATATCTTAATGTCGCCTATCATCTGATATCTTCTTCTGCCCCGGACTCTTCTTCCGTTCACCATTTCTTCCAGAAGGCAGTTTATTCTCAACCAGCGCCATCAATACACACAACACATTTCAGTGTGATTTTATAAAATTTGTGTTAAGAGTATGTACAATTTTGTACATAAAATAAAGGTTGAATATCAGAAAATAGTGTACATCTTGATATTATCCGTCTCACTGTCCAGTTTTCAATAATAACACTATTTTCAGATGAACTTGAGAGTTAACGCTTGACATAAATACAGAGGGTCGTACTGAAAATCATGAGCGACACATTAATATAATTTCAATTTCAACAATGTAACAAAAACGAGTACAATATATGATCATAATCTACAGACTTTACACTATGTGTTAACATATTGTCACGTCCTTAACTTCTATCATGTGACCACAGGCAATGTTTGCAAAATTGTCGACAATGATAGTTCCTTTCGACAGCATGTTATCATTAAATTCCTTGTTAAAGAAGAAAAATCTGCTGCTGAAATTCACCTCAGACTTCAGCATGCATACGGAGATGTGTGCATGGGCGCCAGTAGTGTTAGGAGATGAGTGAAACATTGCGAAGGTGGGAACACGAGTATCCAAGATGAGCCTCGTAGCGGTCGCCCTCGTACTGCCTCCACGGAACGAAACAAGGAAAGAGTTTATGAGTTCTGTGATGAATTTTGGTTGAATTTCTTGAATCTGGATAGATCATAAATGCTGTCCGCTGTATTCAGACAGTTTTGAAGCTCTGTCGTGCATTGCGCGAGAAACGCTCTGGAAAGAAGATCATACTGCAACATGGTAACGTGTGGCCTCACACTGATCGTGTCACCGTGGAGAAAATCAGAACATTTGGGTGGGAAACTCTTCCGCAATCTCCCTACAGTCCCGACATGGCATTCTCCGACTACCATCTTTTCGGTTCTGTGAAGGAGGGGGCCAACGCTACGAGACGCTGGAGGACATCCGGAAAGCAGTGCGTCAGTGTCTTCGGGAAGATGAAACGGACTTCTACAGCAAGGGAATTTTCAAACTTACGGAATGACAGGAAAAATATGTGCAAAGTAATGGTGACTATGTTGAAAGGTGACGGAAAAGTCTGTAGATTAAGATGATGTACCTGGTTTCTCGAAAAAATAAAAATTAAGATTTATAACAATGGGTTGCTCATGACTTTCAGTGTGACCCTCGTACATATAAATGGATTTTAGAGAACCCGGAGGTTTATTATCGCCGTCATATAAGCCCAACATTGGTTCTTTTCCTGAGAAAGATTAATCCTATTTTTTCTTTAGCATTAGTTGCAGAAGAAAACATAAGGTTTCCTTTGACAGCTAGAATGCTTAAAAATGTTTTCACATGAATTATTGTAACTGTGATTGCTTGAATATTCAACAAGCAACTAATCTTGGAAAGAAAATATAGTAAAGAACTGTTTCAAGAACTGCAGAAAGAACATATAAAAATCTAAAAATTCACTAAAACTAAATAACAATTACATTATTAAGATGTTAATGTATGTAGTCTTTTGTAGTATGCTTCTAACGGCCAGTGACGTATCTCTCCATGGCGCAATACAGTAGTTATCTATCAGCCACTCAGCCAAAGGTTGATGATATCTGCTACTAGATCCATATTCAACTCCACTGGATTAATTGGGCCATTGATGATTGCAAGCAAGATATTTCTCCAGCGTCTCTAGCAAGAGTAACCATAATGGGGCGGTTTAGTATCCGATCAGTTCCGTTAACAATGGATGGCATTCCATGAAACACCAAGTGCATCTGATGAAGCTTACTAGGTATGATTTTGAATGACAAGGGTTCTCGTAATAAAAAAACTCTACTTACGTATGATTCAACAGTTTTGCTTATATTCACGGTATTAACCCTTCAGTGCTCGCAGCAAGATTTGTGACACCAGTACTCGCGCGGATTATATTTGTAATCCATCTCTCTCTTTTTTTTATAATAAATTCTTTTGCACGTATGAATATGTAATTTTACAATATGTTGTTGTTTTCTAATGCCAGGCGTTTGACAATAAAGTCATTTGACCTCTTGCTCTCCAATATTTTTCAAAGATATTATCATGACCAGCCAATGAAGCACAGATTTTGAGGTGTTCCGAATCCATTTCTTGGTTTGAGTTGCACAATGGGCAGTTAGGGGACTGATATATTCCAATTTTATGCAGGTGTTTGGCCAAATAATCATGGCCTGTTGCCAATCTAAATGCAGCTACAGACGATTTTCGTGGTAAATCGGGAATTAGCTGTGGATTTTGATGCAAAGAGTTCCATTTTTTCCCTTGGGATTGTGTTATCAAATTTTATTTGTTGAAGTCTAAGTATGTAGATTTAATAAATCTTTTCACAGAGTAATACGTAGATTTAGTAACAGGTCTGAAAGTAGCAGTGCTGCCCGTCTTTGCTAAAGCATCCGCATTCTCTTTTCCCAGGATTCCACAATGGGATGGTATCCATTGGAATACAATTCTTTTATTGAGTGATAGTAATTGAGAGAGCATTTTGTTATTTCTGCAGTTTGAGATGAAGGTGTGTGTTTAGAGACGATTGATGGAATAGCTGCTTTGGAGTCTGACAATATAACTGCATTCCTAAATGTAGGGGTGTCATTTTAAATTTCAAAGTGGGGGTGGCTGAAGTGGAGGGGTGAAATCTAAAATAAAATTAAGCCTGGTTTAATACTTCCCACAAAATATCTAAATTGATATTTTTTGTATAAATTGAATTCAATTTAAATAATTAGTTATTTAGACTACATATGAGCCGTTCAGAGCAGAAGTGGTGTAAGTCGAAATTGGGTAATGAGGTTTGAAGTAAAAATTCTGTAAAATAGAGCGCAAAGTAGCAATTAATATGTCTTTCGTGCTATCCACTGATTACTAATAGTTTAAATAAATTCAATATTAATGGCTACTTTGCGCTGTATTTTAGAGAATGTTTACTTTAAGGGGACACTCAACTATATTTTGGAACTATTTGACCAATCTTTTTCAAATTTGGAGAAAAAGTTTAATATACACATGGAAAGTAACATGCAAAATCTCAGCTCATTAGATCCAATACTTTTCAAAATAAAAAAATATTTCAATTTTTAATCAATCATTAATTGAAATATCAGTTTTAACTATCATTTTTTATTTTTTGGCTTTGTGCATTTGACTGTGACTTCTCAATGAATAGGGGAAGAATTCTGCTTATTGATTTAGTTCTGTCACGTAAATTAGTGTAGAAATTTAATTTTTCATTTCTATGACACTTTTTCTGCAATTTTTAAGTTGAGAGTCCCCTTAACCCTCATTACCCATTTTTTACTTAAACCACTTCTGCTCTCAACGGCTCATATAAAAGTATTATTATTAATACATCCGTCTACCATAACAGATAACCATAGAGTTTCAGAAAAATGCATAGTATAAGGAAGAGAGAGAAGTAAGAAATATATCAATACAATAGATAGTAATCATAGTACAATATGCGATTTAGAAAGTTTAGAAATTTTGAACATTATATAAATGATTGTCTAAACAAATTGGTATGCTCGAGGTTGCGGCCGAGGTCGATGGCATTTAAGTGTGTTTAAATGCGACAGGCTCATGTCAGTAGATTTACTGGCATGTAAAAGAACTCCTGCGGGAAAAATTTCCGGCACACCGGCGACGCTGATATAACCTCTGCAGTTGCGAGCGTCGTTAAATAAACCATAATTTTTTTTCTAAACAAATATTTTTAATATTTCGGAATAGCATATCATATTGCTTCAAAATGTCAGTAGTATATTTATACGCCGATCCGAGGCTACCAAAGAGCAAACCCATGTGTAATCAGTTGCATTACACCTCTCACTCAAGTGAGGAACACATGGGCGGTAAATGACTTGTTTTTCTTGATCAACGCCTAAGGCTTGGGATAGGGTAAACATCGGTAATTTCGTGATAATTTCATGAAAATTAATTTAAAATGCAAATGTGTAAATATATCCTTATTCCGGTTTTTCCATCTAAAAGACGATAATTTGCTGTACATATCTGGAGACATAAAAGATTGGACACGTTCTTGAACAAGTGCCAAAAACCACTTTTACAACTTAAGCCAAAAGGTTGGTTATTTCGTGATATTACATTGATAATTTCGTGAGAGGTAGAAGAATTATGGAAAAATGCATTAAAGTCAAATAAAATTCTCATTTATTGTTACAAGACTTCAAACATAGTAATTCCGTCTAATATTCATAGCTAGAAAACATAGAAATACATATCAACACATCATAATAATAATGAAATCAAAGTAAAAATTGAAATTGAAAAGGGATCTCCTTTGCCCTGAAAGGGTGAACAATTTTATTACGGACTTTACTATAGCCTATATTACTAGGGTAACTCCAAAAGTAATGCATAACATTAATTTGTTTAAAAATTATATTTTCATCCTACAGCTTCGCTATTTTCACAGAATATAGATACATCCTTTAGGAACAAAATGTCACTTTTCCACATAATCCCCGTCCCTTTCAACTGCCTTACGTAACCTAGGAATGAGGGCCTGTAGACCAGCACGGTTAAAGTCTGGAACAACACGTCTGAGCCACTCTTTAGCAGCGTGCACAAGGGAGTCATCTTCTAACCTCATTCCGCGAAGGGATCCTTCAGTTTACCAAAGAGATGGTAAGCGCACAGTGCCAGTTCAGGACTGTAAGGCGGATGTTTCAATGTTTTCTATCCGAATTTTCTGATCTGGTCTGTGGTCTTAAGACTGATATATGGCTGTGCGTTGTCGTGCAATAGCAGAACATCCTGCTTCTCCCGATGTCGTCGAAAACGACTCAGTCGAGCTTGAAGTTTCTTGAGAGTTGCAACATACGCGTCAGAATTAATGGTGATTCCGTGTGGCATGATTTCCACAAGCTAGAGTCCTTCTGAATCGAAAAACACAGTACCCATAACTTTTCCTGCCGAAGGTGCACTTTTGAATTTCTATTTCTTTCGTGAATTAGCATGATGCCACTCCATTGTCTGCCTTTGTCTCCGGTTTAAAATGGTGGATCCATGTTCCATCTTCTGTCACAATTCTTGCAAGTAAGTCATCTAGCACTTATCATTGACACTTAGCATGATAATAAATCAAACAGAAACTACACTGAACCCATTGCGTCCCCGTTTTCTTTTTTGTTATCACATCTTATCCTCAGATTTCTAAAATTCGTATTGTAATACAATTTTTAAAATAGTATAAAATGTAACGCTTAATGCTCAACAAAATTTCGCCTCAAACAGCTAAGATTTCTATCAGTAAAGCTAAGCCTATATGGCGACTACAGCTGTATCTATAATTACAAAAACATTTTCTAAAATTTCATTAAGTTATAATAAATCATTGTACTAAATATCATATGCTTACTTTTAGTAATAAGCCTGTAATGTAATTACAAACATCCACAAAATTTGTACGCCTGAGAAGTCGACGCTAACTTGCTCTCTCCAAACATAAAATCTCACTGAAGCAGCTACAATAGTCACACAAAGCGTAGCTGTATGTTTCTGGAAACCGGACAACATATGCAATCCCTTGGCGGAAATTTGAATCTCGTAACACCATTGGCCCGTTCACGAAAAAGCAAAGAAAAAGTATCACGAAATAACCACTGCCACGAAATTACCCATGTTTACCTACATCCTTTTTGAACCGTAAAGTTGGGTCCAATATTACTGTCTTTTTCGTCTGTTTTTGTGAGCAACTATATCTGCTCGTCTGTTACTGCCATACTCGGATATACAATGTACTTCTTCCTGTACTTCAAGATTTTTATTTTTCCTTAAATGTGAGGCAATATAAGAGCGGACACTATGATGACGTACATTGCGCAATAAATCTCCTTCAGGACATAATCCTAGCAAATGACAAGAGTCTCAGTCGCCTCAATCTTGGAATCCTACGCTGACGTGAAGTGGTTGTTCGCCCTGGTATTGATCTCACTGCTGCAGTATTGCATGACATTTTAATGGCAGTGGTCCATTCTGATGACGATAATCCTTTTCTGTCACTCATCCAAGAACTTACTTTCGGTTCATCTTGGAAAACTGATACTCCTTTCCCTTTATACTGAAGACTAGCCCAAGCAGTAAAGGCTTCCTTCTGTAAATGTTTCCTAATTTGACGTCCAGTTTGTGGAACAGAATTGTTATTACCTGTATTTGATTGCTAAATTTCGTGAAGATTCTTCAGTCTCGGACACTAAATTTCTACTAATACGAAAATGTTCACCATCAACCTGGAGTAATGTCTTAGCAATATTAAAGTACTGAATCTTAGCCTCCCATTCCATTTTAACCAAGTTTAATTCCTTAACATTTCGAGAAACATATAGCATATTATTCGGGCAATTATGTGGTAGATTTCTTTAACAAATTTAAAAGCCATAGTGGATATTCGATGATCTGTCTTATTAAGTTAAACACAAGGGTCCGTCTATGCTTACCTATTTAGGAACAATTAACTAAAAGTTATTTACACACATTTTTAATTAATTTTGAACGTTTTCGACTCAACTGAGTCATCTTCAGAAACTATGCCAATGAATACATTAATAAAACTGTTTAAGTATAAATGTAATGTATATAATCCAATGCAATGTGAATCTTTATGTAAACAAAACAAGGTGCATGCATCTGTTGTAAGGGAATATTTATTTAAAACACTTCGATAAAATATTTTGCATGTATAAAGCTATTAAGTGAGTTAAAATGTAAAAAATTGAAGTACAAACAGTATACTCTAAATGTACGGTATGCAGCTGTACTCTCACCGTGTGAACGTGTTTATGTAGCTAAATACGAAACGTACGCGAGCAACAGGTCTGATCACTGCGATGGCGCAGCAGTTACTACGCATACGATTTTCCGCTGACGCCGGTCTAGCCCTGGTTGACTCACTCTGTACTATAAATTTTACCTTTAACTTTGGACACTGGTCTTGTGTTGAGTGATCGATGTGAGAGATATATGACTAATGAAATACTGACAGACAAAAGCAAGTCTGTTGTTCATAACAGTGACAGCTGCTGTTATTGCCTCCAAATCTTTGTTAGTGAAGTGTTCCGTCGGACATAATAAACTCAGTGCTTCGGGTGTCAGCCCTCAAACCACACAGCACCGCCTTGCAGAATTGTCAGTAGGAAATTTACCCTAACTCTCTACTACCAACTCCGTAAGTTAAATGCAAATCGGGGGGGGTTGTGGTGGTGTATGAGAGAAAGGGGATGAGTACGATATTTTACGGAGCTGTTAAAAGTGGTGACCGACCAAAAGGGGGATGATGACTCTGATGGGGTTGCTATAGCGGGATCAGCAGAAAACCGTTTCTTGATTTATCGATTTTATTCCCTACCTCTCTTCCCCTAACAACGTCGCTACCCTCCCACTCCGTGTGTTTCTCATTTATTGGCTCTCTTGCTCCCTCAATCTCTTCCTTTCGTCATTATCTCTTGCGTTCTTGCCTTCACTTCCCTTCGTACGTGTACGTTTTACTGTGGCATGTTATTAAAGAACCTAAGAACCACACAAAATGAATCTCTCTCTACAGCATTTTTCAAAATGAGTATTCACTAAACTATGTTATTGCAGCATATACCGGGAAAAGGATATAACATGCACCAAAGGGACCTAAGTGCTATTGTGTTATTTATTGAAATATTAGCTCCCCTAGTTATTATAAAAATAAAAGTTCCTATAGGTGTTTGTAGAGAAAAATATTCTGCGTCCATTTATACCTTATAGCAGGCATGTCAATTGATTATTAATAAGTATTTAATGAATTTCAATCTTAAGGCATATAAACTTGCAAATGTTTATTTGCTATTTAATAACAATATATGAACGTTTTCGCCGTTTAGGGCATCTTCAGATATAACAAAACATATTATCTGGACCTATAATAGCATATTATGCAAATAACAAGGAAAATAGAGAACAATATATGTGATACATGAAATGCATGAGCTTTATGTAGATATAACATGATACACACCAACACCAGTACATACAAATTTATAGAACTTCTTCATTTACATACTTCAATAAACCTGAGAACACGTAATAGGATGTCATCACATCAGAGTAGCCATTTCAAAGTCAATGACCTCTAAGTGAAACAATTACAAAACACACAACATCAACTACGAAAACTATCTTGAACTTACGACAATTCTCAGCCATGATTACTCAAAATATTTTATTATCTTCATTATATAATTTAAATTTTAACATTGACTAACTTAATCACTATATATCAATTGTAAAGTAGTCATCAACGTCAAACAACATTCATTCAAATGCCAACGGCCTCTCTAAGCGAAATAATTACAAAACACAAGAACATTAACTACGCATACTATCTTGTAACTTACGACAACTTTCAGCCATGATTACTTTAAATATTTTATTATCATCATTGTAAATTTTAAAATTAACATCATTGACAAATTTTAAACATTGTATATTAATTGTAACATGAGCTATATGTATAAAATAAAACATTCGTCCAGTCTAAGTTCAAATTCAAAGATTATCTCAATATTCATCCTGTATCATGTTATATCTACATAAAGCTCATGAATTTCATGTATCACATATATTGTTCTCTATTTTCCTTGTTATTTGCATAATATGCTATTATAGGTCCAGATAATATGTTTTGTTATATCTGAAGATGCCCTAAACGGCGAAAACGTTCATATATTGTTATTAAATAGCAAATAAACATTTGCAAGTTTATATGCCTTAAGATTGAAATTCATTAAATACTTATTAATAATTTACCAGGCATATTGATATATTAAAATGAATTGTAAATTATGTCAATTGATGCCCACAGGAGCAAGCGCACGCTTTAGAGCCCAGGAGAGCCTGAGCTCTTTACAGCGGAAAGGAAAGAGACAGACGAAAGGGGTAGTATATGCCGCTTGTTCGAGCTATATTCAGGGACGGCCAGCACTGATTCAATAGATAAAGGGAAGAGAACTTATTAAAACTGTATCCATGAACTATCAGGGACTGGAATGCTTTACCTGCAACTTACTAAAGGCTTTACCAACAACCAAAAATGTATTTAAAAATAGGCTTAAGAACTTTACTAATAGACGGTAATTATACACAGTATTTAAAGGGTGTAAATGATATGTTGTTATTGAAGTGTTGTATCAGTGAAGAATTATGTTGTGTCAGTGAAGTGTGTTGTGTCAGTGAAGTGTGTAGTGTAAGTGAAACGTGTTCCTGTCAGGGAAGCTTTATAGTTTATTGTGGCAGTGCAAAGTATTTGAACAGTGAAATGTTTTCGAAGTGTTAGTGAAATCAGGATAGAATCAGTGAAATGTGTCGTAGTTCCAGTGCAGTGAGTGAGTTGATAGCGAAATGAGTGTAATGTTGAAAGGTACTTGTGCAGATATGAACATATCATACTCGTGGGTTTCAGTTCGAAATTAGGTTTAAGATACAAATTAGATTTATTTCAAATGTTATTTTAAGTGATCGTTTCATTTAATTTAGGATATCCCCTGTTGTTGTTGTTGTTGTTGTTGTTGTTATTATTATTATTATTATTATTATTATTATTATTATTATTATTATCATTAGTTAGTATTAATTATTAGTATTATTATTAATTGTATTTTTAATTAATAAGTTTATTATTGTCATTATTGAGTGTAATTAGTTACCACTGCCACCGGGTATATACCCATTGCAGTGTGAATAAATACATGCATACATGTTAATTTTTTAATTTGTCTGAGAAGTATAAGTGCATTATAAGAATGTAAGTTTTAATTTTAATGCTCATTTTTCACAAGTTTGATTTTTTTATTCAAAAGAAATATTTTCTCAACTTTTCGTATAGAAAAGTGAAATTTTCAGGTATAGGCCTATTTATTTAGTAGCCTTACAGAATGTTTTCGTAAATATAATATACCGTATATACGTATTACTGAAGATAGTGTATTGAAAATTTTGAAAATATTCGCATGGAAATTGTTTGTAAGGAAATGAATTAACAAAGCTACTACTATTACATCATAAGCAAAAGATACGTGCCCACGTGTTGTAAAAATGTCAGCTCTATAGCTTCAGCACATTTCGAGAAAATAATTTAATATTCTGATGATAGTTTGTTGCTCACAAATATCACCTTAAAAGCATAATGCGATAAGAGTTTTATTATGTAATATTAGTTACACTTAAAACAGATACAGTAACTAGGTAACTTTGCTTTGTACTGTAATATTGTTTTGATTAGTTTATTGATTACTTTTATAAGGCTAAAGATACCACCAATATAAATTCCAACTTATCATGTCATACTCAATCTCTTTCTTTGGAATATCACTTTCTTTATGAATGATGTGTTTCATCCACTTAATACAGTATAATATTATACTACTATGGAATTTAAGTGAATATTCCTTCTTAACTCTCTATTATGTTATTAAGATTTAAAACACAAGTGCAATATTAAGAAATCAGTGTTAGTACTTTTGTTTTACAGACAATATAGATAATATTAAACAGAAAGAAGCCATATAAAAATAACGACATAAAATTTCACGTTCCGTTTGAAGTTTGTGCCCCACTGTTTTCTTAATCCAACAGGTTGCTTATCCATATACACAACCCTTCCTCTTCCCATACTTAGCGCTTGCTGCCTGCGCACGACGTCAAGGTCAGAAAAATGCGCTTGCTTTGACATCACTGCCTTACAGTAAGAGTAATGTTTTTTTTGTAAATCTAATAATTAATACATAGTATTTTCCACTGAAACTAAACTGATTTTAATACATGACAATCATAAAGCCAAGATCACTAAAAACAATTCAATAACACTTTCCGCTAATAATTTCTTTTTGTCTTTGGACATAGTACAAAATCAAATATCTGTTGCGAAAGAAAAATTGAGAATTTAGATCACTGAGAAATGTAAGACAAGCAGAATCCAACAAGTTATCAAACACGCAGTTATAAAATGGCAGAGGAGAGTTTTGTAATCGACCGTGTTATTGTTTGGTACCAAATGGAGATCTATTTGAACATTTATTTTAATTTATTACGAAATAAACTTTGATATTTCCATCGTTAATCTGTAAAAAAAATTATATTCATTATGATGTCACATTCATTTGTTCCTGTTTATGTCTTGTCAACGGCTGGCTGGATCCGAAACTAATTTCTTTTAATCAGATCAAAATCTCAGTCATCAAATGCGTATTATACAGGGCGAATCAAAAGTCTGGAACCATATAAATATCTTCCATATGCTTGATTTTCGATTACTATAGGTGATGTGCTTTCAATATCTTGGCTTCCAGTTATCAAGCTCAGGCCTTTTACAAAACGAAATTTTAAACCAAGTCACTAAAGCAAATAGAGTATCGGGATATTTGAACGACACCATATGGAGAAATAAATATCTCCACATTGAACCTAAGGTTCGAATCTACAAGACCGTGGTGCGCCCTATTCTCACTTATGCAGTTGAAATAAGACCTGAAACAGCAAAAATGAAACAGATGTTGGATACAACAGAAATGAAAACCTTAAGGAAAATTGTAGGAATCACAAGAAGGGACCATATACGGAATGATCAGATCAGAGAACAATGCAAAGTACAACCAATTAGAGAATGGACGCAAATAAGAATACAACAATGGAATGAGCATGTATCTGGAATGGGAGAGGATAGAATTGCGAGAATCGCCAGGGATAATTACCCATCCGGAAGAAGATCCCCAGGAAGACCATTAAGTAGATGGAGAGATACTCTGGATTAACAGGCTGGAAGCCTAGAGAGAAGAGAAGAAGAAGAAGAAGAAGAAGATAGGTGTTAACAGTATTTGTAAGACCAAATGCTCTACCAGTGCCAAATTCAATTCTAGCCCTCAGCTATTTCAAAAGCCGCCATTTTGGATGCAACTTTGAAATTTTAAATGGAAAGGGGGTCACATAGATACTCAAAATCATGTGAAAGTTTCTGAAAAAATCAATGATGCAATCCGTTTTGAAATGTCTCTAATCGTTTTCAAGTTATTTAAAGATAGCTGTCATAATGACACAAATATTTCTTTTTGTTCAATGCAGTGGCACTTGACTAGAGTCATTGGCCGTACAATGCCGATAAAAACTAAAATGAAAGAAAACAAAATAAAGTGAAGAATGTGCAAGTGAAACTACGAAGGAGAGGATGTCAGCTCTGCTGCATTCTTTCTCTGGCCTCCCAGTACCTATCCACAAAGCTGACAGATGAAAGAGCTGGACAAGTCAGACACAAATATTAATTACTGCATCTGCAGATATTTTGTAACATGTACAGTACTAAGGAGGCTTTGAAAAAGGTATTTTTATGCAACTGGTAATTAACTCTTCCAGTTTCAGTGCATTTTTATGATTATTTGAAGCTTTCCTATAACAAATTTCTTGATTTTCGTGATGGCATTATCGAAAGAGGGAAGAATTGATATTCTTAATTCTGATGAGTTAAGTCACAGAAATGTTGCAGCAGACTGGACGAACAGTTCCCTGTACACTGGATTGGTCGGCGTGGACCAGTAGAACGGCCCGCCAGATCTCCAGATTTAACACCTTTTGATTTTTTTTCTTTTGGGATTACATAAAGAGCTTGGTATATGAGAATGTGGGGAGAACATTTTGTAGCATTTCCGTGGGTGACTTTAGCACAGGTTTCAATGATACGGTTCTTCAAATGTTTAAATACTGTCATATTGCATTTCTTTCTGATTATAGATATTCATGTACTTGATAATGACACCAGTAGGAACAATAGTAATATGCGTTACAAGAGCGGTATGTTGAAGTTTTCATGTTCCAGGAAAAGTTTGAAAAAGCGAAACGTAGTTGAGCTTTTTTAATTTCCGAGAATTGAAAGAAAACATACCGCTCGCGTATCGTACATTATTTTGTGCGAAAATCGTTTATTACATACCTGAAAGAGGAATTTCTAATTAGTTGCAATGAAATCTCCATCTTGGTTTCTGTTCAATGACGGCAAATTTGCAAAACAAAAATATCTATCTTCAACATTGTTGTTTTAAAATGTTTTCTGTGTTAACTATACTCCAGCAGGCCGTGATATACGTCTGTCTTCCCCCCCCCTCAGTCTATGATGAGTCTGGAATCTTGTTGATTTTTTCACGGCTTCCTTAATGTTACTTGCATCAGGAATGCAGTAACTTCAGTGGAGTTGTAGAGTTTACTTAATTTTTGCAAATATTTAAAAACAATAATTAACAGTGCAATTTAGGTGAAATTGCAGTGGTAAGTTTCCAATTTATAATTATTACTATGTTAAACGTCTCTAAAAATAATATGTTAAAAGCCTAAAGCAGTAAAATCAATATGTCACTTAAGCGGTAAGAAGAGGGAAATTGTTATGTGTGTTAGGTTGGGAATACTGAATGTGGAATTTTAGACTTTCCGCGGATTGGTTTTGTGCGGAAACCAAGCAAATACGCACGATCTCGCACAAAAGTTTTTATTCGAGCGTAGTTCAGTTATATCACTTATAGGGCTCTGTAGAGAGAGGGAGGGAGGGAGGGAGAGAGAGAGAGAGAGAGAGAGAGAGCAATATGACTTATGGAAATTAAAAATAAATTTAGAAGAAATAGTAGCAATTTATTTAATGCTGCTCTCACAGAATCCACAAGTCGAATGAAGAGGATTTAAAAATTCTCACATCAGAGATGTGGTACTTGCCTACGTAGCTAAACACGTCACCGTTGATTCAGAGTAGCGGTACTGTGGACGTAATGCTAGTATCCCAACGCACGCCCGAATTCTGTGCAAGAGAATAGCGATCTCGGCAATGCCATCAAAATCAATATTAACGACGTGCAAGTCTCAAGAAGACAGAGCTGCTGGGCAAGTTGCCATGCAGAGACTCGTCGTCACTTTATGCTTGATATTAGTCGCGTATTAGTCTGCGCCGCGCCGTCTAGCTTTCCTTCTTTATTAACATCTCCAATATCCCGCCATGTAATTAGTATTTCCCCACCACTTGCTCCCCTCTTTATCTCTGTTTGTTATTTACGTGATCCACTCGGAGACAGATGAAGCACGCGAGCCCACCGAGCTCCTACTTACTGTAATGGGGATGAATACACAAGATGTGAAAAGGAGAAAGTGGGGAGCAAAGAAGATCTTTCTACTTTTTCAATTCTTTTTATTTTATTTAACAGTCCCGTGGGGAGTGTCGAATACACAGAGGGTGAGTTTCGATACACGGAAGAGAGGTTGACGTGAAAGGGAGATATTTATTGTGTATGTATACAGCAAGAGGGGAGAATCAAACCTTTACCTACTTCGACAGGGGCTTTTGCAGAAGCTCCGTATTTTGTTGTTGATAGTAGTGGACATAACAGATTCTTTTAAGCAGCAAGGAACTCACTGTTTTGAATACACGATTCTTGTTCGCCAGAAAATATACAGTAAGGTCCCTGAGCCAAATGACGCCATGTATACCTTTAACGCCACCCTATTAATTTTTGTTAACGACACAAGTTTTCGGTAGTGCACTACTGTAGCCTGCATTGGCTTGCAATCTAGTGATGAAATGAGTTACTAGCTGTCCGCTGACATTTACGAGTGGCATTATATTCCATCATTTTCCTGTTGTGTGTTGATAGTAAATGGCTGTTCTTATATCAAGGTAAGAGGCAATATTTTATTTTGTGTGTTGAGCAAATAATAACTATATTAAACTATATATTTTCGTGATCCTTAAACATTCTTCTATGTATAGAAAGTATTTGCTATCTATAAAATTTGAAAATGTTAGAGAAACAGGCATGCCATGTAATCAAGTACTCAGTAGTGCTTTAACGCCATGTGGCGTTAAAGGTCTACAGACAAAATTTTAGGTTATGTTAGTACTAAGGCTGACAGTACAGCATCAGCAGACTGTTCTGGCAAGGAGAGGTGCAAGAAAGAGCATCTGGTTGCATCTGAGCACGCAGAAAATGTCACAATAAATTTATTGTTACATGCGCTAATGCTCTTTGTACACGTATGGTTATCTTCAAAAGCCAGCGTTTGTAGCCGGAGTGGGAGACAGATATGCCTCTTGGAACAGAGACTGTCATGAGTGTCAAGGGCTCTATGACACCTGCTGTATTCGTCCATTGGCTTGATCAGTTCGCCCGATATAAGGTGGCTGGAGAGATGGTGTTGATATTTGATGGAGCATCATCTCATCTGAACGCAAACATTACAAGTGCCACTGATAATTACGGAATCACCTGTATTGCCTTTCCAGTAATACAACACATGAGCAGCAACCCATGGATAAAGTGCAAGCACTAGTTGGATGTGTTTTATATGTGAAGAAGATCGCGTTGAGAACATGTCATTATGTTCATATTGTTTGAGGTATTTGCATTATAAGTGTGAAGACATCAGGAAAATCACTAAGCTTTTAACTTACAAATATTCAGAATGTGCAGTGATGATATTGGTTCATTTGCTTATCGAACTCTTAATTTTTTTTATTTTACATAACTTAATTTTTTTGTTTAACTTATTGGAAAACATTCATATTAAACTAAGGTAAATACTTAATTATTAACATTTTGTGATCGAATTTTAGGGATATATTATTTAAATTTTTATTTTATTCACGAAATAGTCCTAATAAATGTCACTCGAGGTCTGAGATTTCCCAGATAAATCCACTCGCTTCGATCGTGGATTTATCGGCAGATCTCAGACCTCTCGTGACATTACTACAGATAACTTCATTTTAACCCTTGTTTTCTACGATTTAAGTAAATGGCGCTTGGCCCACTATGGTTCTGTATCTTTCATTTTATCTCGTAGCTCCCTTTATTACAATTAGCCATTCTCCAAAACAAAAATCTCCAGCAAAGCAACATAATCTTTGCAATAGGATAAGAAAGTAATTTGTCTGGAAAGTTCAATTCGTGATTAAATATATGAAGGGATGAGAATGATATAGTCCTAAGTCACACAGACAAAATTTTACAGGTTTAAAGTCCAATGCTATTAAAAGTAACGGTAAAGGTAACATGCCATGAAGGCACTTGAGGGGCTTGGAGGTAGAGCCCCATGCTTTCTATGACCTCGGCACTAGAATGAGGTGATGTGGTCAGCACCACGCTCTGACCGCCTTTTACCCCCGGGAAAGACCAGGTACTCAATTTTATAGGAGGCTGAGTGAACCTCGGGGTCGTTCTGAAAGTTTGGCAACGAGAAAAAGTCCTGTCACCACCTGGGATCGAACCCCGGATCTTCCAGTCCGTAGCCAGCTGCTCTACCAACTGAGCTACCCGGTGGTATCATAATTTCTTCAGAGTATACTTACGTCATTTGTTGGGTAATTTTTTATAATATTCTACTAGTAGCTTCTCCATTTGTGTAAGAAATGAATTCGCACAAAAAAAAACATTTTTTTTAAGTGTGGCTTTGGACTATCTCAATCTCACCCTTTCATATCTTGAAACTCTCCGTATTTAAAACTGTAAAGAACGTCCATTGATCAATAACTGTGTTGTTTCAATGAAGGTTCATAATGAAATTTCCTGTACTTGCCGAGAAAAGATGTTAGTGCTGGAGCGGTCTGACTTCTTTGAAAGGAGGCTACACATTTTTTTTGCGAAAACCAGCTCATTCATTTCTAGATTCCTGCATGTGAGACATAAGTGAAGCAAATGAATTCAATTCGTATAGTAACTATTAAGACTAAAGCTTCAGGTCACGTCTTTGCCTCCACTAAATCATCTTAATAAACTTTTTAGTATTTAGGTCTACATAAATATTTTACTATGGAACGCGTGTGAAATATCTGAGTTTTTTAAATGTCTGCATTAATAGCACATTATGCAACGAGCCTATAATGGTAGTAATTAAGACGCAAGTATGATTGTTTATGAAACGAGCGCGAGCGAGTTTCATAATTTTCATACGAGCGTCTTAATTACCATTATAGGCAAGTTTCATACGACTTTTTCTGCTCGACCATATTTCTAACTTGAAATTATTCGTAAGTATTCATGTTATGATTATGTAAGTGAGGAGCGGAACTGACCTGAATTGTGAGATGTGCGCAGACGCGAAAGTATTGATTATTTCCGAAACACGAATGTCACTGACCTTGATATAATCTAGAGAATAACATGAACATTAGGCTTGATATAACCTGGAAATTGATTTAGAATTGAAAAACGAAATGACAAATTGAATTTATTTGAATATTATTTACAATTAACGCTAATTATTATAGTAACAGAACATAACCTTCTGCGACAGTATTGGATTTCCAGCCTCCGTGACTTTTCGCTAATTGTCTGTCGATTGCATATCCGAGAATAATCGATATAACGGTACAAAGCTGACTTGTGATTGGCTGAAGACCTGTACTTTAATGAGTAGGTGTACTTTAATGAGATGCATTAAAGGACTGCTACCAGGTGTATAATTACTACATTTCGGCATGGTCGAGCATAAAGAAAATTAGACATTCTGAGAGGATAAAAATATTTGTACAAATGCAAACACGCTGAGATGTAACACTGACTTATATAAGTTAATTTATCCAAATTTTACTATCGTCACGTATCTCATATTAAAAATATAATTCTTGAAATTCAAACAGTTATTGTACTAACATTTTGTTGTTTCTATGAACAGGAATACTTTCTTACATGTGCTTGGAAGTTGCCCAGAGGGAGAAGTACTTAGAATAAAACGTCACAACATCATACGTTCTATGATCGCAGATGCACTTCGATCCAAAAATCTAGACGTTCACGAGGAAGTTCATTGTATTGCTGATGGTGGAAGTAATCGTAGGATCGATATCATAGCTATAAATAGAAATAAACAGACCGCCGAAATAATTGATCCTACGACCAGATTTGAAATCTCAATCATTCAACCATCTGAAGTGAACGAAGAGGAAAAGAAAATCTACGAGCCCACGATTCAGTACCTATCAGCGAAATACAACATAGAAAAAATCACAGTTACCGGTCTCTTCTTCGGAGCGAGAGGCACCATTCCGAAAGCCTTTGTAAAGTGGAGGGAAAAATAAAAGCTGACGAGAGATCTTCAAGATGCCATCGTCACCACCATAATAAAATTTTCTGTAGCGATATTTCGTCAACATCTTTATGGTGTACATTCAATTAAAATCATATTTGGTTCTATTTTTTTTCTTATGTCTTAATCAATTTTGTCTGAAACCTGTTTATATAATTTTTCATTTTAAATTTTATTGTGAGCTATTCTGTGTCGCAGGGCAAACCCAAAATATTGGGTCAGACCAATAAATTAATTGAGAAAAAGAATATTTATCCTTTTAATTGATAATTTTTTAATTCTTTAAAACTTATCATATCCTCAACACATGGTGATTTGAATACTTTCAATAGCAGAAGAAGACACATGTGTCAGTTTACTTCATATGCTTTTGTGAACTTCTGTGCAATATTTCACCCAAATTGGAGAAAAACTGTAACTTATTCATTAGAGCATTTTGAATGTTATAAAATGTTGAGAATTATAAAATCGAGAAAAAGAGTATCAAAGTACAGTAGGATGTATATGATACTATCCATATCCTTCTTGCCTATACACGTCTATCACACACATGTTTCTCCTACATAGCAGCGCAAAATATGAACTGAATTAAAAATAAAATTAGTTAGAACAAAGAACAAAGTCTGTCAGAATGGCAGCTGAGTATCAGCTTAAAGGTCTGTAGCTCCACGCATGCTCCTTTAAATTCGTCCTGAGTCGCTTTAAAGAGTCATAGGGCCAAAATAAGCATAGATTTAGAAACTAGAACATTATTTTATTTTTAGAGTTAAAAACAAAATTTCCATTTTTTAATTTTCATTTTGTTTTTCGTTATTTTCACCTATCCATAACCTTAAAGCTCTGCACATACATGATTTTATCTCTCTGGAACTTCCGGTAATGACAGGCAACTAGCTCTGACAGTAGATGGAGAAATAAGTTCATGGCTGAACACACTAGCCTATGAAACTAACTGTAATTGGAAAACCGATACTTGCACTTATCTCATGTTACATTCAACTGAATATGAAATTTGTTGTTGTAGTTATGCGATAGACTGATTGGACACAGTCTGTTTCTAATTATCAATGCTACCTTTAATCGTTGAACATCGATTGTCCATGTCTAGGCCTCATACAAGTATCTGCTTCGTAAAAACAATTTAAGTGACTTTCTCTAGACACTATCGACATTTTTTTTTTTTTGAAAATTATTTTTTTTGTAAGAATCAATCTTCAATAAAATTAAGTTAAGTAATTTAGTAGGTCTAATTTCGTTACAATAACTTTTAAAAATATATCCTGGTTTAAGATACAATCGAAGTGGTTACTGAAAAAATTACAATTATTACATTTAAAATTATGACTATAACATTTCCTTCGTTAGGAAAGGAAACCTGTTCATTTTAAACACTTCCACACATTCTCTACACTTAAAATGAAATAACTATTGTTTTTAATAGTTATTATCCCAGAAAATTTCGCTATATACAATACTACAGTTCGGTTGGTCGCATACCCTGAATTTTACAGGAACTAGCGCAGCATTAGATTTTTTATATTATAAATTTTGAGAGGGATAAAATATCGAACTGAAGTGAGAAGGCATGTTTCTTAGAACCTGGGGTTTTCTTTTCATGTATCACAATAGACAGTTTCTTGGAAAAATGTCCATACAAACATTAATAACACTTCCCGACCCTATTTATGTTCAACTGGCTTTTATACAGCAAAATGTTTGTATTTATTTTATTTTAGGGAGGGGTAAGTTGCCTTGCGAAATATCTGCATTAAAAGAAAGGTTTAGAAATTTTTGGAAAGAAATAATAATCCCGATTAGGATTGACTTTGCAAAGACATGACAGTGATTATTCAATCACAACTGGACTGTCAAAGAGAGTACCTTCAATTGTTCGAAGAAATTTCTCCTAGCAGGTAATGGCCAACACTTATAAAATCAACTACAGAGAGGGAAAAACTTGCAACCCCTTCCATTTGGACGTGATTGTCATTTGCAATCGATAATTAGCAAAATGCTCATATAGCGACCAACGAAGTAAAACTGTGTTTTTCTTTTCACTTAATGTTCCTCCATACGGAACGGCGAAAATCGAAGTGAGACAAGTAGCCAACAGCCTTTGAGCTCACATAAGCACCTCTTCTCAGTCTAATTGCCCTTGAAAGAACGCGTTTTCAAGTACCTTCTACATGTTTTTCCTCTTATTCACTCGTTCATTCGTTCAATAGTTCATTCGTCCAATCTTCCATTCGTTCAAGCTCTCATTCGTTCAATTATTCATTCGTTCACTAATTCCTTCGTTCATTCGTTCCTTCATTTATTCATTCAATCGTTCATTCGTTCAATCTTCACTCGTTCATTCATTCGTTCAATCGTTCATTCGTTCACTAATTCTTTCGTTCATTCGTTTCCTCATTCATTCATTCGTTCCTTCTTCCATTCGTTTATTCGTTCCTCCATTCATTCGTTCGTTTCTTCATTCGTTCAATAATTCATTTCTTCATTCATTCGTTCAATTGTTCATTCGTTCACTAATTCTTTCGTTCATTCGTTTCCTCATTCATTCATTCGTTCCTTCTTCCATTCGTTTATTCGTTCCTCCATTCATTCGTTCGTTTCTTCATTCGTTCAATAATTCATTTGTTCATTCATTCGTTCAATTGTTCATTCGTTCACTAATTCTTTCGTTCGTTCCTTCCTTCATTCGTTCAATCGTTCATTCGTCCAATTTATTGTGCATTCGTTCCTTCATTCATTTGTTCCTTCGTTCAATCGTTCATTCGTCCAATCTTTCATTCGTTCAAACATTCATTCGTTCATTCATTCGTTCATTCGTTCATTCATCCATTCGTTCATTCATCCATTCGTTCATTCATCCATTCGTTCATTCGTTCCCTCATTTATTCGTTCAGTCGTTCAATCGTTCATTCGTTCATTCGTTCAATCTTCACTCGTTCATTCATTCAATCGTTCATTCGTTCATTAATTCTTTCGTTCATTCGTTTCTTCATTCATTTATTCGTTCATTCGTTCCTTCGTCCATTTGTTTATTCGTCCCTTCATTCATTCATTCCCTCATTCGTTCAATAATTCCTTTATTCATTCATTCGTTCAATTGTTCATTCGTTCACTAATTATTTCCTTCATTCGTTCCTTTCTTCATTCGTTCAATCTTTCAATCGTTCATTCGTCCAATTGTGCATTCGTTCCTTCATTCATTTGTTCATTTGTTCCTTCGTGCATCCGTTCATTTCTTCCTTCGTTCATTCATTCGTTCGTTAATTCATTCCGTTCGTTCGTTCATTCATTCATTCCGTTTCACTCACCAGTCAGTAGGGATATTAATCAGCCTCTAATAATTTTTGGAGAAAGTCCAAACTCTTGTTATCTTCATTGCAGTTTGCCAATTGTTATAAACACGTGATGACTAGTGGCGATTTCAACTCGTCTTCTACATTCAGCTAGACAGTATCAACATATTAGTATTTCTTAAAGACCTTACATAAACTAAGAAGAGATTTTTGTAAATTCACTTGACAGCCCATGAGTAGCCCTATAGAAGCACTGATCTAGGATGCCCAGAGGTAAAATTTTAAGGTTCAGTTATGAAGTTCACTGAGTTTTTAAGTAACAATTTGATATTTAATCCATGCAGAAACAAAATTAATCGCCGATAATCTTTATAACTCTTCATTGAGTTAATATGACGAACTTACTTGGCTGACTAATTTCGAAGTGTCCTTCTTCATTTTTCAAACCCTAGTGAAGGTCCCGCGCTATCTTCTGGTTTCCTGTTGTGGTGAGATGTGTTCATGATTTTGTTGAAGAGCGTGTGTGTTTTGAAACTCAGTTGAATGTTCAGGTTATGCTGAGGGGTGTGTTTTTGTAAGTTTGTAAATTTCATACTGTTTTAGAGCAGCGGTCATCAGCACAGTGCATTCTCGGGCTAGAGTCTCTTACCTGCAGATTTTTTCCGTGGCTGTTGGCGGGTATGCGTTCTCCCGCACGACAGTGCATATTGCGATACACTGCTTACCCGTTACCCATTTCAGCAAGTGCTGACGACCACTATTCTAGAGTGTCAAGTTTCTGGTTTCTTGGCTGGCTGCGTAATATTTTCATGTCAGTGTCTATGTTGCTGTAGTTGTGACTGGAGTTTGTGATGTGTTCTGCGTAGGTTGAATTGTGTAATTTGATTATAGCTGTGATATGTTCCTTATAACGTGTTTGAAATGAGCTTCCAATCTGTCCTACATAGAAGTCGTTGCATGAAAGTTTGTATAAACTCGAGAACAGTCATTGTCAACTGGCCTGCATACTACTTCGGAGCGTCTAGACGCTGGCTGAGGAGGTAGTAGTGTGCAGTGTGTCCAGCCAAGCCAACGCATCCCATCACAGAAGCCAGCTTTCTGACCATAATCTACAATGCCTTCTTCGATTGTGTTCTACACGAGCATTGACACCTAACATAAACCAGTTAGTGAGGGAAAAACGAATTAAAAAATCCAGGAAAACCAATGCTAATGATCGGCGAAAATAATTTTTATCATTTGTTATTTACATTGTAATAAAATAATTTAGGCCTACTTCAGTCTTGTAACAGAAACGACAATATGTTTCATATGTTATACAAAATAACAAATAATTGGTTTTGTGATATATAGTGTCAGATAAAAAATGGATAATTAATTTTATTTTATTGACGACACTTAAACAAAGGAATAGGATGACAGGATTTAAATATTAGTAATGGGTTCGATTAGTTTAATATTTTGTAACAGTGAAAATGCATTATAGGTCTCTAAGTTCTCAATTACTTTAATATGAAAAAAAAAAACTATTTGTTTTCAAAATCGCTGCAATACATAACGAAAAAGTACAACTTGCTTGTTGTCTTAAACTAAAAAGTGATTTAAAAATCCAGGAAAGCCAATACTAACGAACGGCGAAAATAAATTTTATAATTTGTTATTTACATTGTAATAAAATAATTTAAGCCTACTTTAGTCTTGTAACAGAAACGATAATTTGTTTTATATGTTATACATAATAACAAATAATTGGTTTTGTGATATATAGTGTCAGATAAAAAAAGGATAATTAATTTTATTTTATTGACGACACTTGAACAAAGGAATAGGATGACATGATTTAAATATTACTAATGGATTCGATTTGTTTAATATTTCGTAATAGTGAAAACGCATTAGGCCTATAGGTCTGTAAGTTCTCAATTACTTTAATATAAAAAAACTATTTACTTTCAAAACCGATACAATACATAATGGGAAAATACATATTGTTTCTTGTCTTAAACTGAAAATTGGTTTACTTATTACACAGTTCCTCTTAAAATAAATTAAGTACATGCTTCTTCCGTGTTTATTATAATTATTAGAGACTGATTAAAAGGGTTGAACAAGTGAACGGACGCCACTGCCATCACCCGATTCCTTCCCCCCCAACTCCTGCTGCACTGTTGATGTCTAAGGCAGCCGTGGCGAAAATGCGACTCATGAGCACATTGTGGCTCGCAGTGCATTTCCCTTGCTTCCTACCTACAACCCCCATCCTCTCCCTCAATCACTGGAGTCAAACTCCGTTCCATTTGTATTTGTCTCTGACCTGCGAGTGGCGTATCGTCGCAATGTCTCTCTCGAAACCATGTACCTCTATAAAAACGAAAGTTTCAAGTAGGATGGGAGGATGCATTTTTTCCCTGACAATATGATGAGAATATTAAATGTATGATTTGTTCACAAGTATTACTAGGAAAACGGTTGTATAACATAAAAAGGCATTATAAATTACTACATGTTACTGATGAAACATTAAAAGGTTAAGTGTTATTATTATTGTTATTGTTATTATTATTATTATTATTATTATTATTATTATTATTATTATTATTATTATTATCATCATCTCTGTACGTCGATCTTTTTCCAGCAGATGTACGAATAATGCAGTTAGATTTTCAATTTAAACTCACAGATTTACAATGTGATGTTAAATGAAAGCTAGATTTAAGGACTTGACAAATGTTGAACTTTCAAATCTTTGGCAAAAAATAATTATCCGAAGCTTCGTTCTTTCGCTTGCTCTATAGAAGCCATGCTCGCTACAACTGACGTTTGTGAAAAATTATTTTCAACAATGAAAATAGTAAAAACCTGATTTACATCACGACTGACAGACAAATACCTTCGTGATCAACTACGACTGGCAGTAAGTGACATAATTCCTGATTTTGAAACTCTGCCGCAGAGACATTCTGAAGACAATTAATTTTAGGTTTTGATAATGTGTCCTATGTTTTCTTGTTCATTTCTTTCTTCGTTACACGTACTAAACATTAGTTTGTAGCCTTGTACTGTATAAAATTATATTTAAGTGCTTGATGTAAGGAAAATGAAAACAGTTAATAAGTCAGACAGTTGCTTCCTTCCCCTTCGGGTGTCCGCCTCCCTCCACAGGTGCTATGCACGTTGCAGCTTACACAGTGGCTCGGCGCACGATGGCATTTTCGCCACGGCTGGTCTAAGGGATAGAACTGAGCTAGCGAGCAAACTTCCCTGCACCATAGTGCACTGAGATGACGACTCCTGCTCTAGAACAATATGAAATATACAAACATACAAAAAACACCCCCAGCACATCCTGAACACGCAACTCAATTTCAAAACACACATCCTTTTTGACACAATCATGAACATACTCCACCACAACAGGAAACCAGAAGATAGCATGGGACCTTCACTGGGCTTTGGAAAATGAAGAACAACACTTCGAAACTGGTCAGCATTTTTGGCAATAACTGGAATATTATGTCATTGTGAAAAACATTATGATAAAGCCTCTTCATTCCAACTAGTTGTGTTACAAATCTGTTTAGATTTTCTATTAGATCCGCTGAACAAGGGAGACAAACTGTTCCCGGTTTTCTAGGGATAATTATGCTAAGAACTAGTGCAAATGATTCCTCAAGAGGCTCAGGGTACGAGCATGCAAAGGGATTACGATACGATCCCGGGGAGGGAGCAGACAGTTTGCTGGGATTATCTGACAATTTGCGGGGGGATACACTTAGTGATTGTTTCTCTTGGGTCTTCTCCCCCAGCAAGAAAGCCGCAAATCCCCGCATGTGTACGTAGAGGCTGAGGTTACTGTGACAACCATTTTCGAGACGGATGCTGGTCTAAGGTACGGATTCTCCGTACAAAGTACTGCAATGTTGCCATGTATGTCAAATGAGGGGGCCAGAAGCAAAGGGATGTAAGTGCACTTAAGTTATTTTTTTTAGAAAATGTGGTTGAAGCTTTCGTAAATTCCGTGATTTTTTTTTTTTTTTTTTTTTTTTGCGTGTGATGTGGTTAAAATATATATCCTTTTACCACTAAAATTTTAGATGCTTTAGCTTGACCTCGATGCACTTCACTCATGTTCATAGAAATATCACTTGAACCCCTTTCTTCTGACACCCTCAAATATAAATACACTCGAGACTTTCAACAACCTTGATAATGAAAGGAAATGATCTCTATCACTTGCCTCTCATTTGCTTGGTTGTTTTCTACGTACATAATTTTCTTCTAAACAGATGGATTAATGGTTTCTTTTCATCAAATCTAAACATTCATGTGTCATTTCACTATTAACCTTCCTGCTACCAAGAGGGGTAATGGTATTACCGCACTGACGATTTTTCAATATTATATTTATTTTTCTCCATATTTATTTTTGATATTCTATGTATTTGTCCGTTATGTGTATACTAACAATTTGAATTAATAATAACATAAATAATTACTCTAATTTAAGATGTAATTCACATTATTTATGTGAGATGATCTTGTTACCCCCTGGTAGTCTGCGTCATGACAATTCAGGATATAAAATTCAATCTGTAGCTTAATTTTTTTCATGTCTGTGTTTGTCTGCCTCCAAATTATTTTATTTTGTTTGTAATTTTTTTTGTTTCTGTGTGTTAAGGTTTTTCTGAAAGTGATTTTGTTAGAAACAGCCTTTTTTTCGAGATGCTCATTGTAGTAGGCCTATAGGTGGTGTTGGAATACAGTATTTGAATTTCAACAAATAATAAAATTATGAATATTAGTTTTTACCTCGTTATTTAACGACGTTGTATCAACTACGAGGTTATTTAGCGTCGATGGGATTGGTGAAAGCGAAATGGTATTTGACGAGATGTGGCCGAGGTTTCGCCATAGATTACCTGACATTTGTTTTGCGGTTAGGGAAAACCTCGAATAAAACCGAACCAGAAAATCAGCCCAAGCTTTTGAAAACCACTCACGAATATCAGAGCTAAAACAGTCACATTGTGATTATAATCACATGGTCTCTTATAAGAATGTTACTTTCTCGTGCTGTCAGAAGACATCTCTAACTACAGGGACATCATTTTATTTTTACTTCAATTTTTATTGTACCTGAGTTTTTTAATGTACTTCACTCCCACCCCTTCTACAAATGAAGTTTCAACTGTTTTCCAGACAGAATCAAGGCCGCTTATAGTAAACAGCACTGAGTTACTGAGTATAGTACGTTCCAGAAATATGTTCGCGTTTTCCAGTGACGAAAGAACTTTTAATATTGAATCATATTTTCGCACAGGTACTGTCCGTTTGCCTACGTCACATCCCGATTTCCCCCACCTGCTTCTGCACGGCCCTCTGTAAAAGCAGGGCTGTCTTAGCTCTTTTCTGAAAACATTAATTTCTGTTAGGAATTGGACGTTTACGTAATATTATACAACTGTTTAAAATAACTTAAATAAAAGGGCCTCGTTAAGTAATTAACTGTCACGTGACTTCCCTCCTTTCTACGATCCTGCGGCATAACCACTTGGACGGAGAATAGCATGTCCGAGTAATTTTATCTATGCGGGTCGGGCAGAAGTGAAGATTGAATTTACATTACATAAGGTACTCTTTTATAGAGTAGGTACAGAATTATTTCAACATGAGTTACTAGAAACTGGTAATTGGAATTAGATGCAATAGTCTATAGTGCGATAATATGCACAAAAGAACTGAAGCCTGTAGGCTATCGAAATGAATGGCTACCATCTTCAAAAATGTGTTTAAATATCCATTTTATGATTATTTTTCAATTGAACTTCATTATTCTCTATATTGTACGCTAATGTGCTGTAGACAGTATAATATACATTACATAATGAACACGTTCGCATGGATAGCTCAGTTCGTGAGTAAAAACACTTATTCTTAATACAGTATTGCATTTTGATTAAATAAAAATCCTAATGAAAATTATCGAACTCAAAATCGCGATATTTCCTAGTTTACGTAAATGGATGAAGTACTTTTCTTCCCTCCTATACCTAGTAAAGTGATGGGTTTGTGTTTTACGCCAGTATCATCGAACTCCAGTTGTGGAAGGGGGTAGCGAACGGGTTTTATGATTCTCTAAAGGTATAGCCAGGCTAATATTAAAAATGTTAGTAAAAATAAAATGATGTCCCTGTACTTACGGCTTCGAGCGTCATTTGCTTTATCAATATAGCATACAGTGCTCCAGTATCGTTGTTTAAATATCTCAACTAAATTGGGTAATAGTTTCTGTAGCTTAAAGAGTAGCTACATAAACACGTATCATATCCAGACAACTAGACGTTTACCGCCGCAGCGTGGCAATGTCGAGCGACTGTCTGCATTGCCCGCGTTCCGACGCGTCTCCGAACACGAGAACACTGCTATGTCAATATCAGTATCTGTCAGCAGTGTTCACGGCCACTTATAAAGAACAAACACACTTCGAGTTCATTGCCAACGCCGTTTCTATGGTTACACGTTTGCAAGAGACCGTTTGCTCGCATATTTTGTCTCTGGACAGAACTCCGTGCGGGCACGTGCTACAGGAAGTCCAGAAAAATGGAGCTCAGATATTCGCTTGCTTTTAGATTCTGTCGCCCACTATATAAACAGTTCTTCAACATGGGAGATGAAAGCTACGGGAACACTGAAAAAAAAAGTGATTTTCATTTAAGGTATTTCTACGTCTCTAATTTAGTTCAAATATACGCAGACTCGCAAAAAGATGGCTACAGAATGAGCCGTTCAGCGCAAAAATGGTGTAAGTCAAAATTGGGTAATGAGATTTAAAATAAAAATTCTGTAAAATACAGCGCAAAGTAGCAATTAATATGGCCTTCTTGCTATTCACTGACTACTAATAGTTTAAATAAATTGAATATTAATTGCTACTTTACGCTGTACTGCCCGGAGATTGAAACTTTAGCACACGTCTTGGGATTCTGTGAACAGGGATTGCTCTTGAGGAACTCTAGACATCATCTTGTACGACCCAAAATTGCTGCCGCATAGTAGAAGAAGAAATCTCCTGTCTAGCTGAAAATGGGTCAACGAGACGAGTAGATATTTTAGCGTACAATGCTGACACTAAACAGGGCATCATTGTGGACCCCACGATACGTTTTGAAGTAGAATGTCATCAGTCAGCCGAGGTCCACCTTGAGAAGAAGTCGATCTATGAGCCTACAGTCAGCTATTTCAAGCTGAAATATGCCTTGATTCACGTTGAGGTATTCGGCTTGCTCATAGGTGCTCGAGGGACTATACCAGCTTTTTTCGAAGAATTTCGACGGCAGTTTGCTCTGCCAACATCTCTGAGGGATGACATTGTGATAATTGTGTTAAAAAAATCCTGCCAAATCCTAATTAATCACATGGTGCCACATTAATAGCAACTGTAATTTTTCACACCCTTTTCTTTGTTTCCCTTCTTTAAAATTTAATATCTATGTTTACATATGTATAATAATTTTTTTGAGGATATACTGAGTCCGTAAAGGCTACCTTCAATGGGGGGCAGTTTACTATTATTATTTATTATTACTTTAACCCTCATTACCCATTTTTGACTTACACCACTTCTGCCCTGAACGGCTCGGATAGTAACAGACCACCAGTCCTAATACTTGTCTGTGAATGATGATGATGATGATGATGATGATGATGATGATGTTGATGATGATGATGATGATGATGATGATGATGATGATCTAGTAAACAGATATACTTATTAAGTTATACACTATTTCTAAAAAGCTCAAGAACAACAATACATTTCAGGCTTTTGTGTTTTGTCCTCATACTTTTTTATTGAGTTATTTTACGACGTTATATAAACATCTCAGGTTATTTAGCGTCTGAAAGAAATGAAGGTGAAAATGCCGGTGAAATGAGTCAGGGATCCAGCACCGAAAGTTACCCAGCATTTGCTCGTATTGGGTTGAGGGAAAACCCGGGAAAAAACCTCAACCAGGTAACTTGCCCCGGCCGGAATTCCAACACGTGGCATCTGTTTTCGTGATTAGACGCGTTAACCGTTACTGCACAGGTGTGGACCCTTATCATTTTAAATATATAATTTTATTGAATATTCTGAAAATGAAACACAAAAATGCTAGAATGTTTGAGTTAAAATTTGAGGCCAGAGGCTCGAATAGTTCCTGAAATAAGAAATTTATATCGCATTTTTAACACCAAAATACCCCATTGTTTTGAAGAAACTAAAACGCACGCAAAATAGCCGCATACTAGCCATACCAACACATAAGACATCATCGTATTCATCATCATATATATTCTCGCTCTCGCGCTTGTGGAATACCCTACCCAGTGACATCAGAGACTGTCGGAATTTAGTAGCGCTCAAAAGCAAACTTATTAAGCATTTTCTTACTGCGTAGAATAGGATTAATTTTTACTTAGTTAATAGAAAAAAATTCTCTCTTCTTAACTTTTGCAATAAACTGTCTAGCTTTTATTAGTCAGTTAACCTTTTAGCACTTTGATTTTTATTGTATTTGTAAATTTAATATTAATTGTACTGTAATTATAATTGTAATTGTATTCTTAATATTGTAGTTGTAATCCCCTGGTAGAGGGGGAGAGAAGGCCTGATGGTCTTATCTCTACCAGGTTAAGTAAGTAAATAAATTAGCCTAATTAATTAAATAAAAATCCGCAATTCATACATTTTATGAGTAAATAAACCTGTGGGTAGAATTTTTAAACTGGATAATTACTGCTATAACCAACTTCAGTTCCTTAATAAAGTGTTAGAATTCCTTAAAGAACAAAATTATATATATATATATATATATATTAGATTCATATTTTTGCTATGTTTCCCTATTACTACATATGCTATGGATTATAGTGATTTTCTAGCTTTCAGGTTGAATTTTCTTTTACCAACTTCGTTTCGAATTTCGGGTACTGACAAATACTACAACTGGCAGTTATTTTCTAACTGTTATGTTGGCAGCAATAACTTCGCTTTGCAGTAAAGTAAACTGATGAAAATGCAAGTACCTAGGCTTGTGAATTAATAATTAATTAATAATACTGGTATGAATAGGAATATCAATACATCTAATCTGCTGTCAAAAAATCTGAAAGTTAGAATTTATAAGGCAGTTGTATTACCGGTTATTCTGTATGGTTGTGAAACTTGGACTCTCATTTTGAGAGAGGAACAGAGATTAAGGGTGTTTGAGAATAAGGCTCTTAGGAAAATATATGGGGCTAAGAGGGATGAAGTTACAGGAGAATGGAGAAAGTTACACAACACAGAACTGCACGCATTGTATTCTTCACCTGACATAATTACAAAGGAACATTAAATCCAGACTTTTGAGATGGGCAGGGCATGTAGCACTTATAGGCGAATCCAGAAATGCATATAGAGTGTTAGTTGGGAGACCGGAGGGAAAAAGATCTTTGGGGAGGCCGAGACGTAGATGGGAGGATAATATTAAAATGTATTTGAGGAAGGTGGGATATGATGATAGAAAGTGGATTAATCTCGCACAGGATAGGGACCAATGGCGGACTTATGTGAGGGCGGCAATGAATGTGCGGGTTCCTTAAAAGCCATTTGTTGTTGTTGTTGTTGTTGTTGTTACTATCATTACTATTACTAGTATTATTATAATTATTATTACTATTACTAGTATTATAATTATAATAATAATAATTATTATTATTGTTATTATTATTATTATTATTATTATTATTATTATTTCAGCACGTAGCATTCTGATTTTTCCCTCTTTGGTGATATCTGATATTTAGTATTTATTTATTTATTTATTTATTTATTTATTTATTTATTTATTTATTTATTTATTTATTTATTTATTTATTAAACCTGGTAGAGATAAGGCTGTCAGGCCTTCTCTGCCCCTCTACAATTACAATTAATATTAAATTTACAATTACAATTACAATAAAAATTAAAGCACGACAAGATTGCCTGATTAATGAAAGCTAGACATTTTATCTTAGAAGTTAAGAACAAAGAATATTTTTGTATTTACTGAATTACAAATTAAACTTAGAAAAACAAAATTCTATATTGATGAAATTACCGGATATTGAAATATTTTGTGATATATTAAGAGAATTATTTACAAGAAACCATGTCTGAACGAGTCTCAATTACTGACCAAGTGCCTAGTAAGTTTGCGTTTGAATTGAGTTTTATTTCGACAGTCCCTGATGCTAGCAGGTACCGAATTCCAGAGTCTTGGCAGGGCTATTGTGAAAGAGGATGAGTATGAGGAGGTGCGATGGGATGGTATTGTTAGTATTGTTTCATGGCGAGAGCGTGTGTTCAGATTGTGGTGGGAAGAAAGGTAAGTGAAGCGAGACGACAGGTACGAAGGAATAGAAGAGTTCAAGATTTCGAAGAGAAGGAGAAGTGAATGTAAATTTCTTTTCTTATCTAGTTTAAGCCAACCTATTTTTTCCAGGGATGGAGTAATATGATCATTATTAGTTGGCAACACTGATGAGACGGCCAAATTAGACTTTTAGGAACTGCACCTCATCATAATGTGCAGAAACACATACAGCTGATAGGAAAGTAGCTCAAGGAATCACGATCGCACTTATCACAACTCGAATCTAGTCTCTTCCACGAGGAAACCCACCAAGATTCAATTCAAGTTCAAATTTATTTACAATTTACATTTTGAAATGAATACATGTGTTTAGATACCCGAAATGAGCATATGCTCGTGCTCGGGTACAGTCCAGTAGTCTACATAAAATTTTACAGGGATCATATAATAATGCTGAAGATAGAAATAATAGTAACAACAATAATAGTAATAATAATAATAATAATAATAATAATAATAATAATAATAAAACAATCGTGACAGAAATGATACAAAGATTGTAATACAAAATAATTAATTAATAAGAATAATAATAATAATAATAATAATAATAATAATAATAATAATAATAATAATAATGATAATAATAGTGATAAAACAAAAATATTTACAATAATAAAATAAAATATAAAACCACTAGCGAGAGTTAACACAACTTAAATAAGCATATAATAACCGGAAAAAAATGACGAACTCGAAAATCAACAAAAAAGTACGTTGTATCGCAGACGACAGCAACCGCCGTATTGACATTGTGTTGTGCATTATTGGTAGTAGGGGGGAGCCGAAAGTCTACGTAACTGCCGTTCTCTTCGAATCTTCTCGTACAATAATGGGAAGTTAATGCTGCAAAAACAAAATGTCTACGAGTGAAACTGTTCATTATTACCAGGATGAATACAAATAATACTGAAATATATTAATCTAGTTTCAGTTATAGATCTCCCCTTTTGTGCAAGAGATATCGTATCAAAAATATTTTATGAATGGTGGGGAAAATATAAATTTCAAGAACTCTCTAGTGACAAGAGATAGTGACAAGTACAATCAAGTGTATCTGTGGCGATGCTAAGAAATCATTTATTGGAGATATACACTGTTATTAATATAAATAAAACATAAAATTGATCAAATAACATACAAACATTTTCACTTTATTTTTAAACTTAAGAATGTGTAAATTGCTTAGGTCTGGATGGAATGACATTGAACATAAGGCTGGCGATTGATAGAAACTGATAAGGCGCCATACTTATTTTCCGAGTCCGAAACTTGAGAATCTCTAATGGCAAAACACAGGTTATCGCGAGCACGCATGTAAGTTGCAGCTCAAGCGATAGGGGAGATGTCATTATTCATTTATTAATAACGGTATCTATGGAGATGGTTGAGAGGGATGGAATTAGTGGGGTAGCTGAGGGATTAGGGGAGGCATCCAAATTGGACGCATGGGGATCCATATAACAACTTCATTTCAGTAACAAGGACGAGTCATGAATTCAGCAATACGCATTAATTCACAACCTGTTGTCGGACTCCCCCAGTGAGGAGAATGCTGCCTCGTTTCAGGGGTTGCTCAGAGCCAAGAAACGACGGGCAAGTATCAAATTTTACATGGATGCACGTCTATTTATAAGCGATGACATGGCATAGCAAATTGTTGGAATCAGTGTTGTATTTCCAGCATTTTTCCAGTGTTACTCTAAAGTATATTGATTAACGTTGTAAGAGAACAGCCTACAATAATCAAACAATGTCGAAGTGTTACCGAGATCAAATTACAACGACCACAATTATTATCAGAAAATGCAGGCTCTAAATTTCTAAACTTTTATAAAGGAAATGAACTCACAATTGGACAAAAATTACAAGGTACCACAACAAGACTTATTAGACTTAAATATCTGATAAAAGTATAAAAAGGTTACTAATAATATTTTAAAAAAAAATCACTTTTTACTTTAAATTAAACTTTCCAAAATTTGAAAATTTTCACACATTATTTCATAACTCCACAACCATTAGTGATAGAATTCTGAAATTTTGTACACTGATTTAACATGAATTTATGCAAAAGGTAGACTACAATAATGTCCATTTCTTTGAAAATAGAAAAATTAGGTCACAAAACATTATGTAAATTTTAATATCTTTTATATAGGACAAATAAAAAATTAATTATATTAAAATAAATAACTCTACATGTCTGAGAGTGGTGTACTTTTCAGAAATAAGTGTTTATTACATGCAGGAAAAATATTAAAGACGTCAGAGGGACCATAACAATGTTATGCTTACCAAATGACGTAACTGCAGAATTCTTTTGTTTTTTTTTTCATACTCCGATAAAACTGGTTTTAAAAATATTATTAGAAACTTTTTTTATACTTTTATCAGATATTTAAGTTCTGATAAGTCTTGTTGTGGTATCTTGTAATTTTTTTTCCGATTGAGTTCATTCCTTATAAAATTTTAGAAATTTAGAGCCTGCATTTTCTGATAATATTTGTAGTAGTTCATGTCTAAATGACCCAATTACTTCACATCAATAATTCGAGGGTGCATGAAATTTTCTGACTGTAGCGCTCTCCAAATTAAGCGGCAGAAAAAGTAAGCAGAAAGAAACGATACTGCGAGCATCTGGTCGAGATTTCATTGTTACGTTTTGCAGTTCTCTGTAGCGAAATGGCGACAAGCTATGAAAGTCCAGATTTAAGGAACTATTGTTATACATTTCTGTTACAATTCATAGAAATGTATAATACTTTTCAATGCTTATGGAAAATAAAAAAAGTTATAATGACACTTATAAAGCGAGACAATAGATATACTATTTAAAAATAGCGCTAAGGAACGCAGAACCATGGAAGAATATTTAAATCTACTGGCTTTAAAATAATGGCACAAAAGTTCTCTCACAAAAGTAGATCAAGTCTGAGAAATCTGGAAGAAAAGTTATGTATATTGACTTCTGGGACTGAACGGTGGGAATTTTTTTTACCATCCTGGAACAGGAGAGAACAATAAATGCAGATCCGCTAGATCAACGTGATGTTAAAGTCCACCGCTGTGAAGTAACTGATAGCATGTCTGATCGTAAAACGAGCAAGACCGCATTCAAATTCTGGTTGAGGCAAGTTACCTGGTAGGTTTTCTCTGCCGATTTCTCTCAACAAATTGAAACATAATTGCTGAGTAACTTTCGACGTTGGGCCTCGAACTCATTTTGTCATCGTTTATTCACATACCATTATCATCATTACTATATTCGTATAAGAGCGCGATCGTTCGGCGAAAAATATCATTCACAGAACAGAAGTGGTAAGCACAATAAGCCTCAGGCTGCGGTACAGGTCTTCGGGTCCCTCGTCCGTAAAAGGAAAAAGAAAATATTGTTCAAAAAGATAATGTAAGGCCTCGTAATGCAATTTTATTGTTTCAAATAGTAAAAATTTAGAATTTCGATGAACTATTTTGTGCGAGATCGTGCGTATTTGCTTGTTTTCCGCACAGAATCAATACGCGGTAAGTGTGAAATACCACATTCAGTATTCCCAACGTAACACACATAACAATTTCCCTCTTCTTACCGCTTAAACGCGACATTCATTTTACTGCTTTAGGCTTTTAACATATTATTTTTAGAGACGTTTAACATAGTAATAATTATAAATTGGAAACTTACCACTGCAATTTCACCTAAATTGCAATGTTAATTGCTGTTTTTAAATATTTGCAAAAATTAAGTAAAGTCTACCACTCCATGAAACTTATTGCATTCCTGATACAAGTAACATTAAGGAAGCCGTGAAAAAATCAACAAGATTAAAGATGCCGATGTTATTACTGCAATATGTTATATAAATAATATTGTTAATATATTAAAATGAAAAATAAATCATTACATAACCTTACCGTTTGTTTTAAGTTCGCATTTATAGACTGGGGGAAAAAAAGACAGACGTATATCACGGCCTGCTGGAGTATAGTAAACACAGAAAACATTTTATAGCAACAATGTTGAAGAAAGATATTTTGGTTTTCCGAAGTTGCCGTCATTAAACAGAAACCAAGATGGAGATTTCATTGCAACTAATTAGAAATTCGTCTTTCAGGTATGTAATAAACGATCTTCGCACAAAATAATGTACGATACACGAGCGGTATGTTTGTTTTCATGTTCTCGGAAATTAAAAAAGCTCAACTACGTTTCGCTTTTTCAATCTTTTCCTCGAACATGAAAACGTCAACATACCGCTCTTGTAACGTATATTACTATTGTACGTCCATCATAGTAGTTCTGATCTTACAGTACCCATTTTGTGAGTTCAATGAAAGTTTAACTTGGAGGACAGCGCTTCGACAACATTCATGTCGGCATCATATCTTTTAGGTTGACTGTCATGGAAGACAACGGTGTCTTCTCACAAACATTTCCTCCCTGCCATAGAGGGCATCGGTGTCCGCTGCTACATGCTTTGTCTCTATGCCACCTGTCCGCTGGCTCAGCATTTTGTTTACATATGTATCCGCTATGGCCCACAGTAACCTCATGCATGCAACAGTTCTTACGGAATGTTTCATTTTGGTGCAAGGATGACGTAAGTCGTATTACATCTTCTTTATTTTCCTTCAAATGAATGTTAATATAAGAAACACATTTATATACACACAATAGTTATCAATTATAAATTTTACATGAAAAGAATACAGAAAAGTATTTAACCAATGGCTACGAGATAATAAATAATGTTCCAGGCTAGAGAGGTCACAGGTTTCCGCTATTCAAAAATGTGTCATTTCCAGCATAAGTTTTTTTTTATTTTGAAAAAAGAAACTATATATCAAAATCATTTACAATTTACAACATAATAGTGATTTTAGTCTGACGGAGATATTTTTCAAATTTCGGCCTGGCAATCAACCTTTTAAAAAGAAGCTCGCGTATATCGATAATGACGTTTACAAAATTAAGATACAGAGATTTGTTGAGCACTGGAGAAAAGACATAGAACGGGGAGATGACTTAATAAGACAATTTCTTTAAGTAAGAATTGAATTAACAGATGAATCTCATTTCAAACGAAAATAGAAGACATTCACAGCAGTCGATTTACTCTCCAAGCAAAAATATTTCTCTGGTAAGTAAAATGGATTAGTCTCTTCATTTGTCAGAATAACGACAACAATTTGTGCAGCGCTTATGCATTCTCTACAAATACAAATGCTATAAAAAAACATTTTTAATAATGTCGAGATGGATAGTTAAACAAAGAGAAAAGTTGTTCTATAATCCGATACACGTTGTGACATAAATACTATAAAACTGCAATAGTTAGATTAGATAGGAATGTTTCTTTTTCGATATCCATCATCACAGCCGACTTTTTCTCAGGACTCGTATCATATTGTTCATTCTTTTCCTTCCTCGGAAGCTTGACAGTTGTTTTATTTAGCACGTACTGCAGGTTCCTCTTGAATATTAAAGATGCTGGTTCTCTTTGGGTTCAGATTCCTTGCTTCATTCATCGAAAGTATTTTTGCTTGAATCGTGCTCTAGTCTTAAGAGTAGTTTACCAATAGAGTTCCCTTAACAGCCTTTATTCGCCACCATCTGCAGATTTAGTAAATCTGACAAGCAATAAAATAGCGTTAATAAATTTATTCCAACTTAGACATGGAAACAATGTCATCTTCACTTTCATAGTGATGTGATAATATATTACAGATCTGAAATAGGAAAACAACCTTGTTGATAATTTTAAGCAAATAAGTTTTTGATACAGAAAAATCGCGAAAAAGGGAGAAGTAAAACGAACTGAGTGGTAATCAGTAGGCCTACTGTTCGTAAGGTCTATAAGTTAAACTCCTGACTTCACTCGATACTAACAACATAAAGAGTTACCGGTATTCACTGGTTTACTGTTTGTCCTCAGAGTTAAGATAATATACATCGACTCTTAGGAGAAAATCCACATTTTTTCCTTACTTTCTTTCAAACTTTGGTGACATTTTTGGGAGAAAACTAAGCAACTTAAACAAATCAAACTTTAAAAATCGAATTTGAAGGCTCAATTTTTTTTAAGTTAATAAAATTTTGAACAGACCTAACTCCCTTATAAATTCATTTGGGATAGAACTTCTTGCGCCAAAATGATCTACTACAAAAATATAATGTTATATACTACAATTATTTATTTATCTCGAACTATTCAGAATATATGCCTTATTATATAAGCACTTAAGAAAGAAATGTATTTATATTTGTATATTTAAAAAAAATTATAATCAATTGAAAATAATAATTTTAGTTTATAACACAGCCACATGTTTAAGCTTTAATTTGGTACCTCAGTGAAGTCTCTTGTCCAATTGGAAGTCTACTTTTTGTCCGTTGGAAAAATAACAAATGTCGGAAAATGTAACTAGGAGAAAAAGACACTGAAGATGGCGCATGGTATAGAAAGTATAGTGAGCTTATATTATAAATGACCAAATGATTATTAAATTATTGAGATAATGAGTACAAGTTATATATTTTTGAAGACTAGAAGAAATGAACTTCCACATAAGGCAAAAACATTATTTACCAAAATTTTGAAGAAATCTTACATTTCTAGAGTGGACGTAGGCCTATACCTTGGGGAGAGGGAGAACATTTGGTAATTTTTGGTCAAAAATCACATTTTTCGTTTTTTTTTTTTTTTTTTGTATAAAATGAAGATAAATGCCCCTTACTTCACACTTTGGCAGCGGTTGTGTCATTAATTACAGTATCTTTAAAAAAGCTGCACCCATTAAGTTTAAAATGCATGCGAACTTTTAAACTCCTCTACTTATTTCTCTGCATTCACATTACTAAATTCGTAGATTTTATGATAGGAAGCTGAAAAGTTCACTGAATGTTCTTTAAGGTATTCTTACGTTAGAATATTTTCAAAAACGAAAATAATTTTTACTAAAAAATAATGCATGCTTGCATTCTGTGAATTTTACAAATTTTAATACTGTTGTTGTTTAGTCAACTGTCCGAAGAGACGTCTGAACTTCACAAGTGATACCAAGAAGACACCACTTATGAGGCAACTAGGTCAGGAGATAATTGGGTAGGGCGGCTAGTTCCTTTCACTCTCCATTGCATACATCGTCGATTAGTTATATAGGGTATACCAGGGTAATTGTAAACACTTTTCACTGATTTCAAATACATTTCAACATTACACAACCCTCAGTAACGGTAAGCATGACAAAGAAACATTGTGTTTTTTTAGATCTTTCTTTTCCTGAAAATGGGTTTAAAATAATAAGGTTGATTTTTCATCATCTTTTAATTCCTAGTTTACATTTACCCCATCATGGGTTGTGATTTTCAGGGCTTGTGCCATGTTAGCTCTAGTAACTGAGACAACGCGGCACAAGCCCGGAAACTCACAACCTCATAAATATAAAACTTAAATACATCATTACTGATATCTAGGCCTCGGATTTTAGGTAAAAACCTATTTTGTTCCTCATGATATATACAAGAGAAAAGTTGTATATATACGAATTATGGAAATATATGTTCGAAAATGGTGGTCCTATAAACCTAAAAATACCTAATTTCGCGTTAGAAACTATTTTTACCTAATTTTACATTTTCCAATTTCTACAGTTGGTAATATGTAAACGCCGTGTAATTCTGTATGCCAGTCGTGCCTTGACAACAATCGCAGCTAGTAATCTACACTGATGCAGCCCCGTACATGATTGCTGCCGTTAAATTACCTAAAGTATTTTACCCCGCCTTGCTCCATATTACTTGTCTTGCCCATGACATGAATCGCGTAGCTGAGACGATACGGCTTGAATATCCACAAGTGAATAAGCTGGTTTCCACAATTAAAAAGGTTTTTATTAAAGCACCTACGAGGATTCAATTATTTCGAGAGCAACTTCCCAATGTGCCACTTCCACCAGAACCTATTCTTACCCGATGGGGAACATGGTTACAGGCCGTGGAATATTACAGCAATCATTTGGAGGACATTAAGAACTTTGTTTTGAAACTGGGGGGAGGATGCAGTGAGCATTACTTCAGCTAAAAAACTTCTGCAGGACCCAACAATTGCCCGGGATATTGCATTCATCAAATCACATTATGTATTTCTTGTCCCCATTATTAATCCTCTAGAGTCTTCAGGCAAACCGGTCTACACGCAACTGGGATTGATAGAAGAGGTGACAGAAAAAATCAACTTGGTTCCTGGTTATGTTGGTGAAAAAGTTTCTGAAAAACTCAAATCAGTGCTTCAAAAAAACCCAGGACTGACAGTTCTCCGCACAGTTGCTGACATCTTGGCTGGCAAGACACCTGAACATGAATGTGCTGTTCCCTTGCATCTAATACCAACATTTAAATATGCTCTGGTGTCATCAGTTGATGTGGAACGCTCATTTTCGGCATATAAGATGGTGTTATCTGAGAAGCGATGCAGTTTCTCAATGGAAAACTTAGAAAAGGTGTTAGTTGTTTACTCTGGCTCTAATTATGGACATGTACAATGAAATAATGTCAAATGTTTCGGCTAATTTGTAATGGGAAATGAAATGTCATTTTTTGTTCACCTATTTTTGTAATTTTAGAACCTATTTTGAATTGTGATAGAACCTATTTTAGGTACCTAATTTAAGATTTTAGGACCTAAAAGTCCGAGGTCTACTGATATCAATAGTAGTAAGTGTACAAAAAATCAAGTCACTAGCTTCAAAAATATATAAAATATTTCACCCATCATCGCGTCCCTTGAGAGACAGGTTATGAGGTATTCAAATTGAAGTACAAATAAATCGAAGGAGATCTCGACAACGAACATATTGACAGCTAGAGGAACAACAAGCGCCAATACGCTCGTCACCAGTAGGAATCGGACCGGCTTCTCTACTGAAGGGGGAAGATCATTAGAACGTCATTTCACGATGAGCTCTTACATGTACTGAGAGGCAGCAAAACGGAGGCGGGGCGGGGATTGGGGTGCAAAATGCAGGGAGATCAGCAGATTACCGACTTCCTGTCCTCCTCGCGTAAGTGCATCTGTGGATAAAGGATGGAACAATTCACGGCGACGAAAATAACGTAGGTAATGATTTTGGAAGAAGTCTTTGCAGGATCCGAGGGCTGCCAATATCAAAACAAGTGTGGTGCTCTGCATGTCAGGGAAGAGTGTTAAACCGATGTTTAGTTATGTTAAAAAGTTGCATTATAGTATATGCAGCTTGCAAATTATACGCAATGTTGTATTTCTTCCAATGAAGTGCAGCTACAAATTATCATAATGCTATTATCAACCGTAGATATTCTGAGTGTTAAACCGATGTTTAGTTATGTTAAAAAGTTGCATTATAGTATATGCAGCTTGCAAATTATACGCAATGTTGTATTTCTTCCAATGAAGTGCAGCTACAAATTATCATAATGCTATTATCAACCGTAGATATTCTGAAAATAATCTAATACCAACCAACGGAAAATTGTCTTACTTGAATACAGGGTGATTCACGAGGATTTACCGTCCCTTACGGAGCTTATTTCCAAAGACATTCTGAGCAAAAAATGTTATATAAACATTTGTCCTAATCTCAATATTTTCAGAGTTACATTAATCTGAAGTTGTTTATAAATTACCATTATTCTTTAGGTTTAAGGATAAGAAAATATTACAAATAAAAATTTAACTATTCAGGAATATAATTTCTTTCATTAGCTAGTATTTTGAAGGTAAAAATGTGTTGTGAATTTCATAGTTGCTTCGTACAGGATTTCTTTTTTTCGATTTTTAACTACAAAATTATATTTTTCTTACGATTTATCACAACAATTGTTATAAATCACGCCACTCTTGTAAATTCTTTAGTATTGTACATTATGATGCATAATTAAACTGTAAAGAATCAAGTTAATAAAGTCGTATAATTTGTAACAATTTTTGTGATAAGTGCGTAAGAATAATTTAATTTTTTAGTTAAAAATTGAAAAACAAAATCTGTACGAAGCAATTCACAACACATTTTTAGCTTCAGAATACTATCCAAATTAAGAAATGATACTTCTGAATAGTTCAATATCTATTTGTAATATTATTTTACCCTTAAAACTAAAGAAAAAAGGTATTTTACTAACAACTTCAAATTTATGTAACTCTGAAAATATTGAGATTAGGACACATGTTTACATGATATTTTTTGCTCAGAATGTTTTCAGAAATAAGCTCTGTAAGTGACGGTAAATCCTCGTGAATCACCCTGTATAATACACCACACTCACTGTCCACCACCAATACCACCACGACCACCACCACCAACATCATTATCATCATCAAAATTAATAACGTAATCATCACAACAATAAGCTTTGAAAGGTCAGATCTTTAATACCCGCTCATTGGATTCGTGTAGATTAGATTACATGATTACATTAAATTAGAGTAGATTAGGTTACATTATAACAAATGGATTCTGTACTTCAGAACATTCAAAATTACTGGAATATCAACAAAAACAATGAATTAAAACGGATCTATTACTTATTTACTTATGGCTTTTAGAGAACCCGGAGGTTCATTGCCGCCCTCACATAAGCCCGCTATTATCGGTCCTCTATCCTGAGCAAGATTAATCCAGTCCCTACCATCATATCCCACCTCCCTCAAATCCATTTTAATATTGTCCTCCCATCTACGTCTCAGCCTCCCCAAAGGTCTTTTTCCATCCGGCCTCCCAACTAACACTCTATATGCACTCTACCCCGTACGTGCTACGTGACCTGCCTATCACAAACGTCTGGATTTAACGTTCCTAATTATGTCAGTTAAAAAATACAATGTGTGCAATTATCCGTTGTGTAACTTTCTCCATTCTCCTGTAACTTCATCTCCCTTAGCCCCTAAGCTCCTTACTCTCAAACACCCTTAATCTCTGTTCCTCTCTCCAAGTTTCACAATCATACAGAACAACCGGTAATATAACTGTTTTATAAATTCTAACTTTCAGCTTTTTGAGAGCAGACTGGATGACAAAAGCTTCTCAACCGAATAATAGCAGGCATTTCCCATAAATAGAATATATACACATATATACAGAGATACTTCCCATTATTTTTCCATAATTAATTAACTCTTTATATGCGAACGAAAAGTTTCACCCAGCATTAATTAAAAGCGTTTGTAAGCTGACAAAGAGAAAAAAACTGGCAACACGCCAACATTCACAATGTTTCACCAAGAATATCGAGAGTTAAATTTCAGTTAAAATCTAAAACTCAGCTTTTTCACCATTGCTTTACTTTCTTTGTTGCATATCATAAAAAAACTTAAATAGGGCCTACTAGCGTAGGGGCGAAATCAAACACATTGCATAATTATTAATTGTTAGCATTATTTGCACATTTTAAATGAAACCGCACAAACAGAAATCTATTACAATCAATTATTCGTTACCTCTTGAGAGCAAATTCCTTATTAGCTATGTTGTCATAAATAATAGCTGCAGCACAGATTTCATAGGTAAAATATAATTTACAATTCAAGTCGAATAGTCAGCTAAGCCCCTTGTTAATAACATTATATCAATATAGTTAATTATTTGTTCCGTCTTATGGCTTGAGCATTGATTATATACAAAACAAAACACTTATGTTTTACATCTTATTTAGTCTTAATACTAACGTTTTCACCCTTATAGGACATCTTCAGGTACGAGTTATAACAGATATCGATCTAAAATCAATTACAAAACTTTGCTTTACATTTGGAAATTACATAAATAGAGTGAAATATAACAAAGTGACAATAGTGTTATAGTGTTATCGTGGCTTAGGTTACATGAGAGGAGAAATCTGCACTCACTTTCTCTCTTATATCGAATTATGCACTCTTCATCCCCCTATTATTTATTCGCTCGATTTCATACTCTCTCTCGCTATCATAATATTAATACCCGATCACAACGCGATAACACGCTAGAAATTCCACTTCACGCATCGTCTCTGTATTCCTCATCCTTCACTGTTGCTACCTCTCGTCACTGGAACTCTCTGCCGCCTGAAGTCAAGGGCTGCCGAACATTGAATTCTTTCAAATCCAAGTTAGAAAATTATCTTATGACGAGTTGCCAAACTAACTTACTATTATGACAAGTGTTGTATTGCATGTTTCCACGTATTCACATTTTTTTTTTTTATGTTCTAATGATATTCAACTTATTTTATATTTTTGTTTTCATATTTTCCGATAATGTTATATCTCTAATGTGATAAGTTGAGCTATATATAATCTTAATTTTCCTTATTGTGTGTACTTAGAAATATTGTATTCACTGTATACTTTGTACTGCACTATTTTATTACTACTATTAGTATTATTATCATTATTATTATTATTATTATTATCATCATTATTACTATTCTTATTCTTCTTATTATTATTATTATTATTACTATTATTATTATTATTATTATTATTATTATTATTATGAATAATTGTCTTTTTTTGTATGCCTCATTTATTTTGACCTGCTGTTCACATATTATTATGCTTTTTTCTTTCTTTCTGTATGTTATATATTATGTCTGATTTCTTCTTATTTGTTGTTTATTTTTTATTATTATTATTATCTTATTCAGTTTTGTGTGTAAAATTGTAGTGTAATTTGTAAATTTGTAGTGTTTTTGTAACGCAGTCTTTACTCCTGGTTGAGTGTTAGAGAAGGCCGTATGGCCTTAACTCTGCCAGGTTAAATAAATCATTATTATTATTATTATTATTATTATTATTATTAATAGTAATCGTCCAAAACAACATTAAAAAAGATCATGTCAAATATTAAAAACAAAATTAAAACAACGTAAGCTTGCATAGCTATGAAGTAATACTGAATACGCAGTGTTGGCATACAAAGTAGATCTCAATACAGTAGAACCCCGATTATCCGTCACCCTATTAACCGATTGTTGGATTATCCGTCTGTCATTCTCTCTCTTTTTTTTTTGTTGCAGAAAAAATATTGAGTACTGCACAATACATTAGTACGTATCTTTTTTATAGAGGGTTATATTACAAGCCTTTGTCCTTACACATTATGATCTACTGTTCGAGTGACCTGTTTAATTTCTCTGCAAAACGTCTTCCAGAAGTGCTAAAAGAATACATGTTGTGCTAAGTATTAAAGAGAAGTGCATATAATTGCGTGGTTTTAGAAAAGAGGAACTGTGGTTCATCTCACATTGGAATACGAGATTGGAGTTACAATTGTGCGAGATTTAATAAAAAAAATAAAATGTATAAATTACTTAAATCTATAACATGAGACTTATAATGTATGACTTGAGGCTTTCCCGGCGTTTGATATAGAATAACTCTTCTCGGGTTCTCAGCCAGGTGAGTTGGAGATTAGCTTCCAAGCTTTCGACGGCTAGCTCTGCCATCTTCAGGGACGAAGAAGATGGCAGAGCTAGCCGTCGAAAGCTTGGAAGCTAATCTCCAACTCACCTGGCTGAGAACCCGAGAAGAGTTATTCTACGAGACTTATAGTTTTCCTATCTTTGCTCAGAAATCCATCATAGGAAGTTTCCTTGACCCTTAGAAACCCGTCATTGACATTCATTCATTCATTCATTCATAGTGTTCTGTCACTGCAAACCCAGCATTCACCATTCTTTCCTATTTTCTGCATTCCTCTTAGTCTTCGTATATGATCCATATATCTTAATACCGCCTATTATTTGATATCTTCTTCTGGCCCAAAATCTTCTCCCGTTCATCATTCCTTCCAATGAATCCTTTAGTAGGCAGTTTCTTCTCAGCCACTGAGCCAGCCAATTCCTTTTTCTCTTCTTGATCAATTTCAGCATTATTCTTTCTTCACCCACTCTTTCCAACACAGCTATTATACTTAAAACTTCTGCTCCACTACCTAATGTATTAAAACACATGACCACGGAGGAAATTACGAAACTGCATTTTATGAAAGTCTTCTATAGTACGGATTATCCGATTTTTTCGATTAACCGTTCAGCTCACCCCCTTCAATACCACGGATAATAGAGGTTCTACTGTACATTGGTGTCCTAAATATATTGTAGGCCTACTGTCGCCAATAACTTGTTGAAAGTGAATAGAGAAGCATACAAAGAGTAGAAATCAATGTGCTGGTCATAGTAAAATCAATAAATTACTAGAAATATAAAAACATGATATTATTAAATGGAGAAAGCAAATATGAACTGGCCAATTTCAATTTGTTAAGTGTTCTGTACTCTCCTATAAAATCATGCGAAAATTCTAAATCATCACCGTACACAGGTTTCTGAGTGTTGAAATGAAGGGATGTATTTGTTGTACATGTAATCAGTTTAATTGAATAAACTGCATCCCGGTGACCAAATATTGTCGACTATTCATTCTGATGTACTGAGCGATGAAACTGTATGTTAAAATATAATTTATTCGATTCTGGTTTTCTCTCAAACTATCATTTTTTTTTAAATCAGAGCGAGAAATCTTTGGAGAACTGGACTCAAATGGAGTAGTAGGGTACATCAACCGTATATTACGCTCCGTCCCTATGTCTCATCATATTAAGCTCTACAACGAGGGTGGCCACCCTCGCTATCAATATCGGCTGGCTCAACGTGTGGGCGGTGGAAGTAACCTAAAAGCCACCCTGTCAAGCCAGTCATCCAAACAGTATCTGTGCACCCCCTTGCGTTCAAGCCGATCAAAAGCTCCACATTGAAATCTTTTCTATTCGTGACTGGGTATCTTCACGAGAAAGAAATTACTCATCTCTATTGAAGTATGCTACAATTTGTCGCGCAAAGCTGCTTCGACCCCTAACACAGGTGATGAGAAATCAGTCCAGAGAAATCCATATCACGTTCTTACCAGAAAGAAATTACTCATCTCTATTGAAGAATGCTACAATTTGTCGCGCAAAGCTGCTTCGACCCCTAACACAGGTGATGAGAAATCCAGAGAAATCCATATCACGTTCCTACCAGAAAGAAATTACTCATCTCTATTGAAGTATGCTACAATTTGTCGCGCAAAGCTGCTTCGACCCCTAACACAGGTGATGAGAAATCAGTCCAGAGAAATCCATATCACGTTCCTACCAGAAAGAAATTACTCATCTCTATTGAAGAATGCTACAATTTGTCGCGCAAAGCTGCTTCGACCCCTAACACAGGTGATGAGAAATCAGTCCAGAGAAATCCATATCACGTTCCTACCAGAAAGAACGTACTCATCTCTATTGAAGAATGCTACAATTTGTCGCGCAAAGCTGCTTCGACCCCTAACACAGGTGATGAGAAATCAGTCCAGAGAAATCCATATCACGTTCCTACCAGAAAGAAATTTCTTCTTAGATATCAGTGCACCCAACAACATAACACCAAAGTACGCTTGTATCTTGTTTATATAGAGTAAAAGAGGAGTAATTTGAATAATTGGGAAAAACAGGTAGAAACACAGACGTTAGGTCCTTTTTATAATGTCCACAATTTTTATGTCCATTTTTATTATGTTCATACATAAAAGTCCATTATATTATGTCCATAAGTGTATGTCCTATGAAGTATATGTCTACTTTATTTTAGTTCAATTGCACAAATTTTATGTCCACATTTTTGCGTCCATTACATGATTGTACAATGCATTATGTTGGAACTCGCTTCCGAGTGATATAAGGGGTTGTTGGACAATAACTTCATTTAGGTCAAAATTACATAAATTCTTACTTAACAGATTAATTGCTGATTAATATTTGTTACTTATAATGAAACTAACATCTGTCCATTCTTATTAGTATTATCATTAATTTCTCTAAATAGATTTACAAAACCTCTAATGGCAATTACATTAATATTCTCATTATAGAAATAGAAATATATTCTCCCTGTAACATAGTCCTAGTAAGCTTATATTAAATTAATTTTCATCATTTTACTAGCTATCTCAAATATTAAATTAATTATAATTCATTGAATTAAATTAGCTCATAAATTAAGTTACTACTTTACCTTATAGATTTATCTAAATTTAAATAAATGTGTAGTGAAGAATATTGCTGGAGAAACTTTTAAGTGTAGTGTAAATATTTGTAATTTAAATTTATGTGTTGTATTGATTAAGGCTGGTTGAGTGGAAGAGAAGGCCTTATGGCCTTAACTCTGCCAGCGGAAATATAACATTATTATTATTATTATTATTATTATTATTATTATTATTATTATTATTATTATTATTATGTCCATCTACAAATTTACTTCAATTTCTTACTCAATCTCTTCTGCCTATCATCTCCATACAGTTTCAGATGATAACTAATAGCTTTGAGGCAAGTTCTGATGTGTCCTTCTTCGTTGTAGTGGCTGTAATTCCGAACAATCTCTTCTACTCGACTTAAATTTTGTAGGTACGATCTTTTAGTAGGGTGTCGCACATTCAAATGCCCGTCAAGCAATTGGATTATCATAATTTTATTATTCCTTTGGTTTTTCTTGATAAATTCCATGAATTTCCAGACCGACGCGTGATGTGTGACGATGTGTTTCTGAAAGTGATTGTGCCAGCCCTCGACTATATCAGTTGTTCGATGTTGTCCTGCCAGAACCTTATTATAAGTGTTTCATATTTCAGGTGCGAATCTAGGTGGCCTTGCTCTTCTTCTTCCTCGAGAAGGTATTCGTCGGATGTAAGCTCTTTCCATGTACAATGCTAAATCCATTATACCACGCTCAATATTACCTATAAGGCTATCAAAACAGCCTGAACATCTTCCAGTGGTACAAAAGGAATTGACTTACATAAAAGTGGACATAAGTAAAAGTGGACATAAATGAAAGTGAACTCGAATAAAAGTGGACATAACAGTCATGGACCCAAAAAAAATGGACGCACATAAAATGTGGACATAAACGATAGTGGAAAAAAATATTAGAGGACATAAGTCATGTGGACATGGTTTCAATGGGCTTAACGTCTTGGAAGCAACAGATAATGCTACGATTTTGGAAGCATTAAGACAAAACGCGCGACAACGTATTGAAAAGTGATAGGTAGTGAAAAGAAGGTGGTCTTCGTGAACCCTCTCTTTATAAATCAAATTCTTCAAGCTGAACTGGAAATCTACAGAATTATTTTTCTGTTAGAAGGTATGTAGCAAAATCCCCATCAATTGCCAGCTTATAATATTTCACTTAATTTACTTAAGCTTTTATACACTGTCTACCAAAAATTAATTGGGCACAGTTTTTGCCCCTTTAGAACCTCGTGGTACCACCTCTTGTTGCTATAACAGCAGCCACCCTGTCAGGCATGCTCTCCACTAGTTTGTGTAGGATATCCACTGGAATGCGTCGCCATTCCTCTTGCAACATGGCACTCAGTTAGACAATGGAAGTTGGCCCCATGTTTCGGCGGCTACTATGCAGTGGTATGCAGTCAATAATGTTCACCGGTCGGACTGGCCTGCACAGAGTCCTGATCTCAATCCCATTGAACACCTTTGGGTTGAATTGGACCGGTGATTTAGGTCTCGGGAGATGCGGCCAACTTCCATTGTCCAACTGAGTGCCATGTTGCAAGAGGAATGGCGACGCATTCCAGTGGATATCCTACACAAACTAGTGGAGAGCATGCCTGACAGGGTGGCTGCTGTTATATCAACAAGAGGTGGTACCACGAGGTTCTAAAGGGACGAAAACAGTGCTCAACTACTTTTTGGTAGTTAGTGTATAATGTAGTAGAGCTAACTATATGTAACACTATATTAAATTTACAAAATTTCATTAAAATTTGCTTCACACAAACATCAAGCAAGGTGTTATAGGTGATTTTACGTTAATCATTTTGAATTTCACATATTTTGTATGAAATTATCCGATAAAGCAGAATTACGAAAGATGTTGAAACAAGTCCACAATACCAACATCCTTCAATCCAAGAAAATCTTTATCTCTCTGCTATACGAATGCATTTCTATCTTAAAAGTAAAATTATAGTAACCTTCTGAGTACTGAGACATGTGTTGTTTTATTTCTAAAGTTAAATATAATTCTACACTTAAAAAAGTCACTGACATGAGGAAAAATCCTCAAACAAATTCTGCAAGTTACAATTAGGGTATAAATGCAGGTATATTATACTATACTTGGAGTCTCTGCACATACAACTTATATCATAATCATGTTTGAAGTATAGTATAATATAGTATACTATACTCTCAGGACTCGGAGATATCCAAGGTAAAACGGAAGTATTTCTTGTAAGTATTCGTACTTATTTTGTCCATCTGTTGCACACTATTTTCTGTTGATATTAATTACATGAGAAGTGAAACTGAAGTAAGGTAAGCCTCCCTAAGTTCGCCACCTTAAGCAAATTTATTTTTAAATTGAATATGATGTCATATTTCGAAAGTATAAAAACTTGCGTTGCAATATCGATATTAACGAGCATCTTGAATAAAAATTTCGCCACTTGTGTGTCTGTTGTAAGTTCAAATAATATTTTAATATCGTCAGGATACATATGTAATATATTTTATTAATACGGAAAAATGGTCAAAGTAGGAATTGAACAAAATTGTATCATTAATAAATTATCACAGGATTAATAATTTTAGTATTCTTTTACCTATAAAATATCTAAAATATGACTCATTTAAATACTGAAGTTAAAATGTGACCAGTTATTTATTCTGCCAACTGTTTAAAACGATCTCAGAGAAGCAGCAACGAATGATCCTAAGTTGTCCATGGAAGAAGCTGCAGTGGCGAACTCAAGAATACTTCCGACATTTAATAATAATAATAATAATAATAATAATAATAATAATAATAATAATAATAATATTAATAATAATAATAATGTCATAAAGTAGGACATCACTATAGTAAATTTAATTCTAAAAATACAGTCAGAAAGTACACAAAATAACCTTTAAAATGATATATTACACTCTGTAACTGCATTATTTATACCGTTGGATGAATTGAATACTTAAGGAGAAAATTTTATATCGGCAACCATAGTGAACACAATATGGTGACTATCTCATAGCAAAAGATACTGGTAACGCACCTTGCGTATTCAACAAATTCCAACGTATTAAGCATCAAGTTACTGCTGCCAACTTTTGGCCAAATACCGTATCTTAACGAAAATAACGAGTGGCGAACTTTGGGGACCTGGCGAAATTAGGGACACCCATCTTATAACAAAGAAAAGAGGGTCATTTATGAACCTTGTATTCCCTACCTCAGTGCCAAGTATAACATCCCTCTCTTCAATTGGTCAGTGACAGGTTTATTTTTTGGTGCTCGGAGTTCTTTACCAAAATTTACATATAATTTTTTTAAACAATTACCAATATCATCTTTTGAAATTCAAAAAATCATCTCGCAAATTCTTAAAGATTCCATGCAGATTATACAGTTTCATTTATACCACTCAGAAGCCCTTAATTAAGGGTATGCTAATTTTAAATAAAATCTTTTATTTATAAGTATAATTTTATAGTCATCTTCTAAGATTTTATTTTATAATTGATAGTCATTGGTGCTTAATTATTACATTTTATTTTTATAACAATATTCATATTTAATTAATTATATTTCTTTGTTATTAATTTCCGGATCCTCGTGGTCATCCTTAATTAAGGCCGGACGAGTTATTTCTCTCTCTCTCTCTCTGGATCATATGAGGAGACAAAGAGAAAGGCAAAAAATAGGAAAGACTGAAAGTGCTGGGTTTGCAGTGAAAGACCTGTCCTTGAGCAGAACACTATGAATGAATGAATCGCAGCATTTTACATTGTTTTCTACATTGTGGTATTCGTTGTAGGTACGGTAGTAATGTTTAATGTATTCACAGGGATCAAATTTTCCCTTTTCATTTAAACCTAGTGTCGTGAAATTTAATGAGCACTGCGTTTCTTTGTGAAAGATGTTAATTCCATGATAATAAATTACTGGTACAAATTAAACGTAAATTTTTAAAACATACCAAGGTGAAACGATAGAATACAATAAACCATAAAGATATTTTCCTGTTAATTCTTCCTTTACAGATCGACTCCGATAGTGAGCGTGTTTCTGTTTCTTTTCCTTTTATTCTAAATGTCGCTCATTTTCTCTCCTGACGACGAAGTTTGTGTCCTCGTGTCTCATTACGTTACGCCAGTCTTGCAACTCTCCTGTAATCCTATTATAGGACTCCTATCGTTGTCTGCTGAACATGGAAAAGCAAAGCCTCCTCGTGCTCTTCTCTTTTCTCCCAACTCTGTCACTGTCACATTCGTCTTCTTTTTCAGACCAAACTCGCAGGCACTGAAGATGTCTGAAGAATGGAAGGAAAAAAAGTCTGCCATGTTAGTTGTAGCAATTTTCCTCGGCTCTGCGTGCCTCATGGGAAAGTATTTTGCAGGCATATAAAATTATTTCACACAGCTGCTGAACTTACATTTCAAAAGGAAGTTAAAATATGGTTTTTGTAATCTCTTTCCGAAGAAAATCTTTCTTTAGAAAAAATTTTGTACAAAATATGTACAGATCCAAAACCTACATCAATACATAAAGAAAATACACCCAAAGCTACACTACACATTAGAAATTGAAAACAACAAATCCATAAATTTTCTAGACATCACAATAACAAAAGTAGACAACAAACACACATTCAAAGTATACAGAAAACCCACAACAACAACAACAACAACACACATACACAACACATCCAACCACCACACACAACACAAACAAGCTGCATTCCGAACAATGGTACACATACTACTCAACATACCAATGAACCAACAGGATTACAACGAAGAGCTAAACACAATCAAATACATAGCACAAGAAAACGGATACAATCCTGATATAATAGACAACATAATATGTAAGACAAAACAAAACGACAAAAAAAAACAGAAGAATACAACACAAACACAAGAACACAAAAAATACATCACACTAACATACGAAAACAAACACACACATAAAATTGCAACCTCATTCAAGAAATTAAACTACAACATCGCATACAGAACAAATAACACTCTACAAAAACATCTCAACACACAAACAACACAAACAAACAAATACAACCACACAGGAGTATACAAACTAAAATGTAACACCTGCAACAACTTCTACATAGGACAGACAGGCAGATCATTTCGAACACGTTACAAAGAACACATCACAGCCATAACAAAATTACAAAACACCTCCACATATGCAGAACACATCACAAATGCCAACCATACCTACAGAGACATCAACACAGACATGGAAATACTGCACATCCAACCAAAAAGCCAGAAACTCAACACACTAGAACAATATGAAATATACAGACACACGAAAACACACCCCAACGATATTCTCAACACACAACTCAATTTCAAAACACATACACTCTTTGACTCTACGCTACGAACGCACCCACGCAGGAAACAAGAGGCGCCAAGACCAACAACTACCAGTTCCGAAGATGACAGAAAATAGGTCGAAACATGTTAACAAGGTATGTTAAGATTTAACACAAGAAAGTTCTTATCATACATATTCCGAAACAAAATCTCTGTTTCGGTTTACATTGAAATACTTCTCGGAGAGCTGTATATCGATATAAATTCTAACTATCCTAAACAAATTGTTTAGATATTTCATTTTCTAGGCAAAAGTACGAAGTTTGATCATTAAATTCCGAGACTGTGTCTGCTGTGGACGAAGGAATCACGTGATTGGCACGCGCGCGCAGCAGTGACACTAGACGACCTTGAAGAGACGCAACACAAAGTTTCAAAGCGCTATCTTCATTGAGACCTGTGTTACACAAGGTTTTGTTAGCACGTGCATCCGCGCATTTGGGAAATCACGATAGACTCGAAACTGAAGCAGAGAGCAAACATCAAATTCTTCGGGAAATCGGCAAATGAAACCCATGGAATGTTGAAGCAAGCCTACGGGAAATGATATATTTTCACCAAAAATAAGTCCCCATACAAAACTGTGACATCGATCTGACAATCTTTTCCTGTAAGTATTTAGTAGATAGTTAATATTAAATTAACATTTTGTAGAAGTTTACACAATTTAATGAATAAGTAGTTAATAATAAATAACTTTATGTAGAAGTTTACAGTAATTTTATAACTCCCGAATTAGATAGTTAATAGTAGATTAACATTGTGCAGAATTTTACACAATTTTTGTACCGGTAATTGACTAATTAATAGTAGAGTAACTTTATGCAGAAGTTTACGGAATTGTATAGCTAAGTATTTAATAGTAAATAACATTGTGTAGAAGTTTACAGAAATTTTTTTAACTGAGTATTTAATAGTAAGTAACACTATGTAGAAGTTTACAGAATTTTATAGCTAATTTTGTAATACTAAATAACAGTGTGTAGAAGTTTACAGAATTTTTTAACTGAGTATTTAATAAGAAATAACATTGTGTAGAGGTTTACAGAAATTTTTAACTGAGTATTTAATGATAAATAACATTGTGCAGAAGTTTACAGAATTTTATAACTAGTAAATAACATTGCGTAGAAGTTTACGAAATTTTGTAACTAAGTATTTCATAGTAAGTAGCATTGTATAAAAGTTTACAGGAATTTATAACTAAGTATTTAATACTAAATAACATTGTAAAGTTATACAAATTTATAACTAAATATTTAATAGTAAATACAATTATGTTGATGTATACAGAATTTTATAACTGAGTATTTAATAGTAAATGACATTGTGTAGAAGTTTAAAGAAATTTTATAACTGAGTATTTAATATTAAATAACATTGTGTAGAAGTTTACAGAATTTTATAGCTAACTTTTTAATAGTAAATAACATTGTGTAGAAGTTTACAGAATTTTATAACTAAGTATTTAATACTAAATAACATTGTAAAGTTATACAAATTTATAACTAAGTATTTAATAGTAAATACAATTATGTTGATGTTTACAGAATTTTATAACTGAGTATTTAATAATAAATAACATTGTGTAGAAGTTTAAAGAAATTTTATAACTGAGTATTTAATATTAAATAACATTGTGTAGAAGTTTACAGAATTTTATAGCTAACTTTTTAATAGTAAATAACATTGTGTAGAAGTTTACAGAATTTTATAGCTAACTTTTTAATAGTAAATAACATTGTGTAGAAGTTTAAAGAAATTTTATTACTAAGTATTTAATATTAAATAACATTGTGTAGAAGTTTACAGAATTTTATAGCTAACTTTTTAATAGTAAATAACATTGTGTAGAAGTTTAAAGGAATTTTATAACTAAGTATTTAATATTAAATAACATTGTGTAGAAGTTTACAGAAATTTTATAACTGAGTATTTAATAGTAAATAACATTGTGTAGAAGTTTACAGAACATTATAGCTAAATATTTAATGATAAATAACATTGTGCAGAAGTTTACAGACTTTCATAACTAGTAAATAACATTGTGTAGAACTTTACGAAATTTCGTAACTAAGAATTTAATAGTAAGTAACATTGTATAAAAGTTTACAAAAATGTATAACTAAGTATATATTAGTAAATAACATTGTGTAGAAGTTTACAGAATTTTATAATTAAGTATTTAATAGTAGATAACATTGTGAAGTTATAAAAATTTATAACTAAGTATTTAATAGTAAATAAAATTATGTTACAGTTTACAGAATTTTTGTAACTGGGTATTTAATAGTAAATAAAATTGTATAGATGTTTACAGAAATTTTAAAACTGAGTACTTAATAGTAAATAACATTGTGTAGAAGTTTGCAGAATTTTATAACTCAGTATTTAATAGTACATAACATTGTGTAGAAGTGTACATAATTCTATAAGTGATAATAGTAAATTGCATTGTGTAACAAAATTTGCAGAATTTTTATAACTAAATAGTTAATAGCAAAATAATATTACATAGAAGTAAATAGAGTTTTAACAATATAATTATATCGAACTTCATTCGTCGTTGCGATAATTTTATTCGACTGTAAAATCTCATACTTCATGCTGCATAGTTAAGTTAGGCTACACTTTACTTTCTTTGACGTTTTTATTTTAAAATGTCTCTTTTCACTGATATCCATGGGAAGAACTATATCAGGGAATTCAAGTCGTACTGCGCAAGGACGGCAGACGCAACAAAATTACCGATCCCTTAGAGCAGCCGTGGCGAAAATGTGATCGTGCGCCGAGCCACTGTGTAACCTGCAACGTGCATAGCACCTAATGGAAGGAGGCGGACACCCGAAGGGGAAGTGAAGCAACTGTCTGACTTATTAAAGGATTTTCATTTACCTTACGTCAAGCACTTAAATATAATTTTATACACTATAAGGTTACAAACTAATGTTTAGTACGTGTAACGAAAAAAGAAATGAACAAGAAAACATAGGACACATTATCACAACCTAAAATTAACTGTCTTCAGAATGTCCCTGCGACAGAGTTTCAAAATCGGGAATTATGTCACTTACTGCCAGTCGTAGTTGATCACGAAGGTATTTTTCCATCAGTCGTAATCTAAATTAGGTTTTCACTATTTTCATTGTTGAAAATAATTTTTCACAAACGTAAGTTGTAGCGAACATGGCTTCAACAGAGCAAGCGAAAGAATGAAGCTTCGGATATTTACTTTTTGGCAAAGATTTTAAAAGTACAACATTTGTCAAATCCTTACATCTAGCTTTCATTGTAACATTACATTGTAAATCTGTGATATTAAATTGAAGACCTACCCGCATTATTCGTACATCTGCTGAAAAAGGATCGAAATAATAATAATAATAATAATAATAATAATAATAATAATAATAATAATAATAATAATAATAATAATAATAATAATAATAATAATAATAGTAATAATAACACTTAACCGTTTAATGTTTCATGAGTAACATGTAGTATAATGCTGTTTTATGTTATACAACCGTTTTCCTCGTAATACTTGTAAACAATGATACATTTAATATTCTCACCATATTGGCAACAAAAAAGATGCGTCCTCCCATTCTACTTGAAACTTTCGTTTTTGTAGAGGTACGTGGTTTCGAGAGAGACATTGCGACGATACGCCACTCTCAGGTTAGAGACAAATACAAGTGGAACGGAGTTTGACTCCAGTGAGTGAGAGGGTGGGAGTTGGGGGAGTTACGAAGCAAGAGAAATGCACAGCTATCATTGCGAGGCACAATGTGCTCGTGAGTCGCATTTTCTCCAAGGCTGCCTTAGAGGTAGGCTACTCACTTCACGTAATCGAGCTAGAAACTTTATAGGCCTAAGCTACACACAATGATTCATTTCTGAAAAATTAATAAGTATTCTCAAAGTTTAAACCAATTTACAACAGCTAATGACGTAACTGTGCGTTGCGTAACAAAGCGTCAATATGCGCCACATGCTGCTATGCGAGCACTCTTTCCTAACGTCGGCAGACGATTGAGTTTCCTTCTTCCAGACTTCTCTTTTCGAGCTGATTTTCTCCCTTTTCTTGCCTTTGTGATTTAAGTCCACCTCATTAACATTGGAGAGCGGAGTTTCCTCTAGTGTTGCAGTATATTAGCGTCTAATATTGGTGGGGATTGTATTGAATGGCTGTGATGTAAGTTCAAAAGAAGTGGGACGGGAAATGCCACGCATTAAAAGAGGCTTCTGCCTACAGCGATCACTGCGTCTCCATCGATCTACAGGGACGAGTCGACTTCTCGGCTCGAGTCAGGAAACAGTTGACATCCATAACTGGATAAAACTTAAAAAAAATTGAACGCTGTCTGTACACTGCTCCGAATTTATCTTGTATCTCTTTTACTTTCTTACTATACAAAGCATAACAGAGGAAATATTGTACTGATAAGAAATAGGCCTAAATGTCCTTATTTTCACGAAAATACATGCTACAAAATTACATTTTTCTTACGTACTTAACACGACAATTATTGTAACAAATTATTCCACTCCTGTAAATTCTTTAAGACTGTATATTATGATGAAAAATCGAACTGTAAAGAATCAAGTTGCTAGAAATCGTGTGATTTCTAACTGTTGTGATAAGTACGTAAGAATAATGCAATTTTTAGTTAAAAATTGATGAAAAAAATTCTGTACGAAGCAACTAAGGAATTGACAACACATTTTCAGCTTCAGAATACTAGTAACTTAAAAAAATGATAATTCTGAATGGTTCATTATCTATTTTTACCCTTAAAACTAAATAAAAAAAGTACTTTACAATCAATTTCAAATTAGTGTAACTCTAAGAATATTGAAAAATGACTTTTTTGCTCGAATGTTTCCGGAAATAAGCTCCATAAGTGGCGGTAATTTCTCGTGAATCACCCTGTATGTTACAACTATGACAATAACAGATTATAGAAGAAATATTATAACGATATCACAAAATGTGTCATATAATTTTATAAAAGCTATTAGATAAAATAGATAGTCCTCCGAAATGAATACTTTACGATCAGTAAAAAAATGTTTAAGACTCGATAGTAGCAGAAATGAAGAAATAAGAGAAGATTAAGAACTGAGTATATCAATAAAACTCATCGAGTTTTCATTATTATAAATAAAATGGTGTGTTTTTAGAGTATGATCTCCAGATTATAAAATTGTGCTTGGTTTTTATCTATCACGTCATAAAAAATTCACAATTAGGCTCTCTCGACTGAGAATTCGATTCCTTTCCCACTTTCAATGACTTTCTAGCAACAAACGATGATGAACTCTGTCCGATACCTTTGGAACTGATACTGATTTTCTAAATTGATTCTAATAATAAAAGTTAACAAAAGCCATTTCATTATAGTAAATATGTAACATCAGTGACAACTGGAATAGACGTGTATAGAAACAAAAGTTACTGTTGCCTGATACATGCAGTAACAGATTAAGCTGTTTTTCTATAAAGTAAATAAACTCATTTTTAGATGAAGTGTGATGCTGAGAATAATGAATAGAAACACGTCCGGTTAATTACAATTTTAATTTGAAGGATCACAGAAACTTGTGTTTGGTAATCACTTAATTGTTACAGTATGTAGGCCTACTGAAGATGTTTGAAACATTAGCAAAGATTTTGTTCGTAGTAGCCTGAAACATTTGTTTGTCGCAGTGAAGGCTACAAGCAAACGTTCTCATGGGGGCAGATAAAAAAATTGATTTTTTTTCTTCCACCATGTTGAGAATCTCAAAACAAGTACTTATACAAATTTTGGCCACTCGAACGTAATTACGAGTAATTGCGCTCGAATAGCCAAAAATTTATGTAAGCACTTGTTTTGACATTCTCAACATGGTGGAAGAAAAAATCAATTTTTTTTTATCTGCACGCTTGAGAATGTTTGCTTGTAAGCCTAAATTGGATTATCAGAGACAATGTCCAATTTCAATTCGTACACACGGAAATAAAGTTCAGATGATGGTAACGTCCTTGTCTCTAAAAAGTCCAATACACAAAATGTGCACTTCCCAAAAGGTCCAATACACAAAATGTGTATTTCCAAAAGGTCCAATACACAAAATGTGTATTTCCAAAAGGTCCAATACACAAAATGTGTACTTTCCAAAAGGTCCAATACACAAAATGTGCACTTTCCAAAAGGTCCAATACACAAAATGTGCACTTTCCAAAAGGTCCACTACACAAAATATGTACTTTCCAAAAGGTCCAATACACAAAATATGTACTTTCCAAAAGGTCCACTACATAAAATATGTACTTTCCAAAAGGTCCAATACACAAAATATGTACTTTCCAAAAGATCCAATACACAAAATGTGTACTTTCCAAAAGGTCCAATACACAAGATGTGCACTTTCCAAAAGATCCAATACTTAAAATGTGCACTTCGCAAAAGGTCCAATACACAAAAGTGCACTTGCCAAAAGGTCCAATACACAAAATATGTAATTTCCAAAAGGTCCAATACACAAAATGTGTACTTTCCAAAAGATCCAATACACAAAATGTGCACTTCCCAAAAGGTCCAATACACAAAATATGCACTTCCCAAAAGGTCCAATACACAAAATATGTACTTTCCAAAAGGTCCAATACACAAAATGTGCACTTTCCAAAAGATCCAATACACAAATGTGCACTTTCCAAAAGATCCAATACACAAAATGTGCACTTCCCAAAAGATCCAATACACAAAATTTGCACTTCCCAAAAGGTCCAATACACAAAATATGTACTTTCCAAAAGGTCCAATACACAAAATGTGCACTTTCCAAAAGATCCAATATACAAAATGTGCACTTTGCAAAAGATCCAATACACAAAATGTGCACTTCCCAAAAGGTCCAATACACAAAATGTGTACTTTCAAAAAGGTCCAATACACAAAATGTCCACTTCTCAAAAGATCCAATACACAAAATGTGCACTTTCCAAAAGGTCCAATACACAAAATGTGTACTTTCAAAAAGGTCCAATACACAAAATATGCACTTCTCAAAAGATCCAATACACAAAATGTGCACTTCCCAAAAGTCCAATACACAAATTGTGTACTTTCAAAAAGGTCCAATACACAAAATGTGCACTTCTCAAAAGATCCAATACACAAAATGTGCACTTCCCAAAAGGTCCAATACTCAAAATGTGCACTTCCCAAAAGGTCCAATACACAAAATGTGCACTTCCCAAAAGGTCCAATACACAAAATATGCACTTTCCAAAAGATCCAATACACAAAATGTGCACTTCCCAAAAGGTCCAATACAACGAAATGTGTACTTCCCAAAAGGTCCAATACACAAAATATGTACTTTCCAAAAGGTCGAATACACAAAATGTGCACTTTCCAAAAGATCCAATACACAAAATGTGCACTTCCAAAAGGTCCAATACACAAAATGTGTACTTTCCAAAAGGTCCAACCGAGTGAAAAGTCCTTTTTTCATAATGTCCATAGAAGTAAGCCGCCTTCATTCAAAATGCCCAATTTCCAAAGTCCAAATACAAATAAATTGTCCAATGACAGTGGTAAATGTACCAAAACAAGAAATTATTCTTAATCAGTAAATAAGAAAGAAGCAAAGTATTTATTTTCAAATATAATTTTACACTAAAAAATGCCTCCCTCTCCGGGATTAATGTCTTCCTTGGGATTGCAGTTCAGCTTAAGGTGGTATGAAATGGCCCTTAAATAACGTGTAACGTCATTATTGTTTTTGTACTCTTGATTATTAGTCACAGTATGTTTATTTGCGGTGTATTTCTGCTTAATGGTTGTTTCACATATAAATGGCCTTCCAACACTTGAGCGACTAGAGTCTCCGTATCGGCCTCTTGCTGTTGTTGGTGTTGAATAAATCTCCAGATGCTAACATGGTGAGCAACAACTATTCACTGAAATTGAGACTGGAATCCTTCTACTACATTATTTGTACGTTGTCGACCATTGAGTGCCAGTTCATATACGAGTACATTCCGTGTTCCAGGGCGAGTCTTGGCGGGACTGCTCGCCTTCTTCCTCTTGCAGCACATCCGCTAATACTGCGTGTTCAGTTCAAAGTGTGTCATGGCTCGCTGTATGCCGTCATATGGCTAGTCGATGAGCCTAGAGAATTCAATCTTCCTACATTTCCGCAGAGGCGTATTACTTATGTGCCAGAGAATAATAATAATGAGAAAAATGCGCTCGAGTTGAGCATTAATGTCCAAGTTTAGTCTTTGCCATAGTCTGTTATTGGTTTAACTCTCTTCGCAGACGTTACGATGTGGTATTTCCTACATCTTTGCCCGCACAGCACACATTTGCAGTCTTCGGACGGTTATTATTTTATTAAAGTAATATAGCCGTACATTTTATAGTAAATGTGATCTTTTTCAGATTATAGGCTCGTTGCATAATGTACTATTCTTTGACAGTGCGTAAAATGAATAGCAGTGCCTAAAGTGATTACTAACTTTTGTAGGTACAAATATTTTAAAGACTCACTTTAGGAAATGATAACAGTGGATAAAATGCAACTTTAAGCATTGTCGTAGAAAGGAACTAATTTTTGTGAGAGAAACATTTTTAAATCGATGCTTCTCGTGTGTGAAGTATGCACATATGTGCAATGTGGTCAGTCATTGTTAAAATAATATAATACCCATGTAGGTATATCTATATCCAAATCGTGGCTAGTATCGAGTTATTTGCACAGTGATAAAACCACAATCGAATTGATTGCTTGTATAATACTGTTATGATAGGCTACTAGTTTGTTTTTATGACAGCACAGGTGGATTGAATACCGATTATTATTTTATTAAAGTAATATGTGCCAGAGAAGTTGCCTAGCAAGTACGGCGTTCATTCTGAAGAGTACTTACCGATACGTACGGTAACGCCTGTAGTGGCAGGAATGTGAACTGTTTGGAAACACGTACTGAGGTGAGTTTTTTTCTTACTGTTGGGCTATGTGGAGAGGGTTAAGACGATTACTTACATATTTGTTCGCATTAACTTCGACGGTCAACATGGATACGGAGCATTTGATTTGTATTGTGGAATGTTGCCGCACGCAACCGATGATAACAAATACCCTGCGTACGACTTGCCCGCGCAAAACACAGTTCGAAACAGGTTATGGTAGTACACAGACTTTACAGACCGCCATCTGTTGCTACGACGTTCAAGTTATACCGTATATTCTCAAGTTCAGATTGAACGCCTTGATTAATAGGCAACTTCTCTGACATAAAAGCTGAAACTCGCTTCAAATCGCTGACTCACAACAGTGACGTCATGACACACTTTGAAAAGAACACCCAGTATATGTGACTTTAACATAAGATGCAAGTTCTAGAATTTCTTCAGATTAAAACTCAATGACTTCTCCGTTGGACTTTATGTCAGCTTGTGCCTTATTTCTATTGGACTATATTTCTGTACAACCCTTTTTTTCATTGGGTAATAACTTAACTGGACAATATGGTTATCTGGACCATATATGTATTGGATCATTTCGTACTTCGGACTAATTTCTTCTGGACTTTATATCATGGACATTTTGTTACCTGGACAATTTCTGTTGGACTATTTGCATTGGAACTTATCTCTGTTAATGCTAAATTGTCCCTTTTTAGCCTTAGAAATTCTGGTTACATTATTTAATGTGTGTAACTGTTACTTTAATATTTTCTCTTCCATAACAGTAGCGACAACTTTCGCTACTGTAGCCACAGAGCACAAATTTCTATCACGCACAACAATGTCTGTAGGGCAAGCTTAACATAAAATATGACAGCACTCGTATGGTACCGTGTTTTCAAATATTCTTCTACTTCCGGACGTTCTTACTGTTATAAAATGTGAGAAGAAATTTTGTGGCACTAAGTACAATTTGAGTACACTACTCCTGTAGTGAGGGGTACGCTGTTTGTGTGCCAGATCCATAAGTGTGGACGTTCTCCGCCGGTAATCGATGTGATTCATCATAGAGGCCTAACTCGACGTGACAGGTTCGTCTCTTGGCGACGCGTCGCTCAGCGAGTCAATCGGTCCGGAGGGGGCTTTGATCCCAGCGGTCACCCTGGCAACCTCTGTCTCTTACACACGCTACTATCGACTTTCCTTCATGTTGTTGAAATAATCGCCCTAAATACACGAAGCACACATTCCAACATACGTAAATCTCTACAGTTAAAAGCACACTTTAATGGCAGTAGTGTTACATCAAATCATTATCAAAAATACTGTTGTAAATGCGGGAGACATACCAGTGCATAATTCAAGAGCTGGCGTACAGAAAGCAACACGTTCGTAAAATTTGAAAACAGAATTAACAGAAGGCGCGGATGCTTCATTTAAGGGGACACTCAACTATATTTTGGAACTTTTTTCCTATTTGACCAATCTTTTTCAAATTTGGAGAAAAAGTTTAATATACACATGGAAAGTAACATGAAAAATCTCAGCTCATTAGATCCAATACTTTTCAAAATAAAAAAGATTTCAATTTTTAATCAATCATTAATTGAAATATCACTTTTAAGGGGACACTCAACTTAAAAATTGGAGGAAAAAGTGTCATAGAAATAAAAAATTAAATTTCTACACTAATTTACGTGACAGAACTAAATCAATATGCAGAATTATTCCCCTATTCATTGAGAAGTCACAGTCAAATGCACAAAGCCAAAAAATAAAAAATGATAATTAAAAGTGATATTTCAATTAATGATTGATTAAAAAATGAAATATTTTTTATTTTGAAAAGTATTTGGTCTAATGAGCTGAGATTTTGCATGTTACTTTCCATGTGTATATTAAATATTTTCTTCAAATTTTAAAAAGATTGGTCAAATAGGAAAAAAGTTCCAAAATATAGTTGAGTGTCCCCTTAATTATCATTTTTTATTTTTTGGCTTTGTGCATTTGACTGTGACTTCTCAATGAATAGGGGAAGAATTCTGCATATTGATTTAGTTCTGTCATGTAAATTAGTGTAGAAATTTAATTTTTCATTTCTATGACACTTTTCTCCAATTTTTAAGTTGAGTGTCCCCTTAATGCTGTGTCTTCTCCTGATATTATATACGTTCTAAATGTAACACATTCCACAGTAAATAGAGAAAGAAAAAGTGTGTTCATTCAAAACCCAACATGTTTGACAGCTGTGTCAATTCACACAGAGTTGCCAACACACAAATTGTATCCCTGTCAGTATAACACCTGGAAATCCGTCAGAATCCATCAAAATTAAAAAAAAAGCAAGACCCAATATTTATAAGCAAATTTTAACACAACTTACTTAAAAATCCTGATTAAAATAATGATTCTTCAACATCTAACTTGATTGGGAAGAAATCTGAAACAGGGGATTCTTAAACATAGTACGGATCAAGCAGGGCTGTTCATATAAGAAGTAAGATCTCTAAAAAATTAAACATTTAAAAATGACAGCAGTTAAAAATGTCAAAACACGATGTAAATCGTAATTTCCGCCAGAAAATCTGTCACCCGTCAAAGCCGTTCTTTTCCCGTTCGCTACGTTGAAATTCTGTCAGTTTTGACGGAATTTACGTCCAGTTGGCAACACTGCATTCACAACGTCACATGTCCGCAACAGCCAATAGCAATAATTACAACAGAGCGTCCCATCATGCTGTGCGGTAAAGATGGAATCAAACAACGAAGAAGAGGCTATTTCAGAGTATATTTGAGATGGGCAGGGCATATAGCACGTATGGGCGAATCCAGAAATGCATGTAGAGTGTTAGTTGGGAGGCCGGAGGGAAAAAGACCTTTTGGAGGTAGAAACGTAGATGGGAGAATAATATTAAAATATATTTGAGGGAGGTGGGATATGATGATAGAGACTGGATTAATCATGCTCAGGATAGGGACCGATGGCGGACTTATGTGAGGGCGGCAATGAACCTCCGGGTTCTCTAAAAGCCATTTTTAAGTAAGTATCAAAGCCAGCAACAATGTTTTTCTTTTTTCGCACTGAAACGTTTTTATTCGCCCTACAAACTGGAAAAATGTGTAATGTCTTTGTGTAAGAAGAAGTAAACTGAAATTCCGAAAATTGATTGTGGAAGAAACAACATCTCTTTCGTTAAGGCATCAGCAGATGGATGGTAGTTTCCAAATGAAATGTCTACAAATTGAATGATGACGTCATAAAAGTCGAACGTGAAAGAGCAAGCCAGACGAGTCCACTTACAGAAGGGAGGGTACGCAGTCCTTGCAATAAAAAATTGGAAGAATTCATTATATGAAGGTTGAAATGGATAACTTCTTATAAGAGGCAGTGTGACTTTGTTACGTAAGCGAAAAAGAATTAATTTGGTGCAATGTTATTATGAATGTGGTAGAAACTTCACTACCAGATTAAGATTTCTTTTGCGCATTAATTTAGAAGTTTAACCCCTTACCGCATGGGACAGTCTTGCACACACCGGTTTAATATTCAAATAACTTAAGTAGTTCTTTCTTTCTCAACTGATATCACATATGGTCAGATCCAATTCTTGACCTGTGCTATATCTGTCCCAGTATGCAGTTTGAAATATTATATGTTTATATAGGGTGCAACAATTTTAATGTTTAGAATTTCTGGAACATGTTCCCTGACACATTCTACGTTGATTAAACCTAACATACCTATATCCGAAATTGAGAGGTTACAGAGATAACAGAGCTGGAAAAAATAGAACTTCTTGCAGCTCCAAGCATTATACCGTTTATACAAGGCCTATTTTATGGCATCACTAAGTAGAGATACATAAGAAACATTTGAAAAGCAGTGAATGAAGGAAATTTTACTTTTAAGAGAAATTAAATTAAAATTGTTTAGGTTGCTAAGGAAACGAAATAGACACCAGTTTAAAATAACAGTTGTGAGAAAAATAAACCGTATTGTGACTAGTCTTTTTATTGAGTTTTGACCATTAAAACATGCCTTTTGTGTACACACATCAGGAATACGCCGACATAGTTTATGTGTACGGACTGTGTGATGGCAATGCAACAGCAGCTGTTTTGGCATATCAAGCACAGTTCCCAAATCGTAGGATTCCTAGTGCACAGGTATTTTCACGTGCCTATTGGCAAATTTCAAAAAGTACAGTGTTTGGAATCTTAAGGACATTTTTTTTTTCAACTTTGCACTGCTTCTTTTATACTCACTTTGATATTAAAATGTAATATGGTACTAATAAAAATAATGACATAGACATGTTACTTTCGGAAATTCTTGTTACTTCTTTCAGCATTCAGCGATAAAATTAAACTCGAAAATTTAACTTTGGGGTACAAATACTCCAAACCTATAGAACTTTGGATATAAGTATGTTAGGTTTAATCAACGTAGAACGTGTCAGGGAACATGTTCCAGAAATTCTAAACATTAAAGTTGTTACACCCTGTATTATAAATTATATGAATATAAAACCGGTATGTGCCATATCTGTCCCAGAATGCGGTAAGGGGTTAAGAAACTGGTTCAGTTCATGACAGGATGAAATCGGGAAGACAAGAAACTACTGATATTCAGACCGCAGTGGTTCTTCATAAAAGCCAAAATCTACGTAGAAAAAAAAAACGTTATCTGACAGCAATGCTAACAGTCTTATGTTAAGCAATTGCTTGCAAATGTCATGCAGCACTGTTTGGAAAATGTTACGCAAACTGCTAAAAATGTAGCCTATCCATACAAACTGCAAATGATGTCTGAATTGAAGGAAGCTGATTGTGAAAAGAGATACAACTTTTCATTGCGTATATTAAGCTCGTGTGGAAATTGAACTGGAATAGTTACCTCGAACACAGTGAGCAGATGAAGGCCACTTCACTCTCAAATGTGGAATCAATACTTACAATGTTGTCGAATACTGAAAACAAACAATCCAACTACACAGAGTAAATTCCATTCTTAGGACATTCAATAGTCGCTTAGTTCATCTTGATTGCTGGATTTATTTCGCAGTTATATTTATTTCAAATATCTTAGTTACTTCATAATAATAATAATAATAATAATAATAATAATAATAATAATAATAATGATTTATTTTAGCTGGCAGAGTTAAGGCCGTAAGGCCTTCTCTTCCACTCAACCAGCAAAAAGTGTATATACATATGCATGAACTTACAAAGAATCCAACAATTTGATTGAGATGAGAGTTACATGTATACAAAAGTTATTTACAAATTAAACAACAAAATACTATGAACTATTAATTAAACACTGAAATAAACTGTGTAGCAGAATTAAACTAAAATACATAGAATGTTAATATATTTCAAATAATATTAGATAATAGAAAGAGATTATTACGAGACAATTAAAATACAGCACAATCAGGATGATGTCTAAAGAAAAAAGTAACAATGTAATCAGTGATAGTTTAAATCAGTATGATTGGAGTGAAATGCTAATAAGGTTATCTTTTAAGCTGTTCTTAAAGGTGTTTATTGTCTTGCAGCCCCTAATACTTTGTGACAAGGAATTCCATTGACGCGAGGTGGATATTGTAAAAGATGATGAATAACAAGATGTTCTATGAAGAGGTATACTTAGCGTGCCACAGATAAGTGATCTGGTATTTACGTCGTGGTTAGAGTATAGATCAGAGAAACGAGACGAAAGGTAATTTGGTGTTGAAGTGTGCAGAATTCGAAAGAGTAAAGACAAAGAGTGTAAAGTTCTACGTTCTTTAAGTCGGAGCCACGAGAGACTTGCGAAGGACGGTGATATGTGATCATACTGTCGGATGTTGCACACGTATCTGACGCACATATTCTGAGCTCGCTGTAACTTGACTGACAATTCAGAACTTAGGTCACTTAACAAAACGTCACAATAATCGAAGTGCGGCGTTACTAGGGTTTGCACTAGGGTAAGTTTTAGTTGCTGGGGCAAGAAGTTTCTCAAGCGACTCAAACAGTGAATGGAGGAACAGATTTTTTTTATCGTTTCTTTAACTTGAAAATTCCAACTTAGATTATTATCAAAAAAGAAGCCAAGATTTTTTACGACAGATGAATAAGGGATTAGCGTGTTGTTAAGGGTAACAACTGAAAGATTACTGTTATTAAGGGAGTTAACTAAACGCTTATGTCCAATAATTATGGCTTGAGTCTTACTTGGATTAAGTGCGAGTCCGAAATTGGCCTTATAAAGAAAGTAACTCCTCACACAGAATTAACAACGTACTTAGTTGTGAGGTATGGAGAAAGTAAGCCTACCTGACCCTTTATGTATTGAATTGTATAATGAAATAGTCGAAAAAACGAAAATCAGATAAAAATTTTACCATTTAGGCCTATATGTATGAATTATGAAATGTAAACGTACGCACAAGATAGTGACGTAAAATTTTACTGATACAAAAATGCTTCAGTAAGGTCATTTTCTATATCATTCGACACTTATTAAAGTAAGAAATGAAGAAATTGGATGATATGAAAAAAGCAGGCATATATTCGTACGTTAGAGATGATATACAAGCTGGGTCAAAAGTCGCTTTCCCCAAAATTAGTTCTTAGTTTTCATAATTGTACACACAATATACAGATGTCATAACTTGAATAAACGAACAGCTGATGTAATAAGGGGTGGGTTGACAACCATGTTCGTACGTCAACTGTTTTCCCGATGTCATTCCTTGAAAACAACCCTCGTTTTGTCGATATGCAGTTGATATGACAACAGGATGGAGCACCGCCTTACTTTAGTGTAGGAGTGAGGGACTTCTTGAAACAGCAATTCCATGAATGGATTGGCCGTCGTGGCACAACAGAATGACACCCAGCTCATGTGATCTTCCACTATGTGATTTTTTGCTGTGAGTTATCCTCAAAATGATGATTTTGACAAACCGCAGGATCTGCATCAGTTGCTACAAGTGATTGAACAGTCATTCATGAAAGTCGATGAAATCCTGAGTTATGTTCTGTCATCTGTAAATCAGTGTCTAAACGTTGTGAATTGTGTATCGAGAAACAGGGCCTCCATTTTGAACAAAATCTGTGAAGGAATGTGTACTGAAATGTAAATTGAATGTAATTAAATGTAAGAAAGTGTTTGGGGAAAGCGACTTTTGACCCACATTATATTACGGGTATATTATATTGCCTTCTGTATTAGTTGACAAAATAATGATTGAAGCAAAAATTCCCAAAAACCTTAAGTAGGTACATTATAATAAAGTTGAATATGGTATGATAGGCCTGTGATGATATGATATGATATGATATGATATGATATGATATGATATGATATGATATGATATGATATGATATGATATGATATGATATGATATGATATGATATGATAAGATATACAGTATGATATGATTAGATATGATACGATACGATACCATATGATATATGATACGATACGATACATGAGATATGATATGATATGATATGATATGATATGATATGATATGATATGATATGATATGATTTATGATATATGATATATGATATGATATGATGATATATGATATGATATGATATGATATGATATGATATGATATGATATGATATGATATGATATGATATGATATGATATGATATGATATACAGTATGATATGATATGATATGATATGATATACAGTATGATATGATATGATACCATATGATATATGATACGATACGATACATGAGATATGATATGATATGATATGATATACAGTATGATATGATATGATATGATATGATTAGATATGATATGATATGATGTGATACCATATGATATATGATACGATACGATACATGAGATATGATATGATATGATATGATATGATATGATATGATATGATATGATATGATATGATATGATATGATATGATATGATATGATATGATATGATATGATATGATATGATATGGTATGGTATGGTATGGTATGATATGATATGATATGATATAATGTGATGTGATGTGATGTGATGTGATATGATATACAGTATGATATGATATGATATGATATGGTATGATATACAGTATGATATGATATGATATGATATGATATGATATGATATGATATGATATGATATGATATGATATGATATGATATTATGATATGATATATGATATGATATGATATGATATGATATGATATGATATGATATGATATGATATGATATACAGTATGATATGATATGATACGATATGGTATGATATGGTATGATATATGATATGATATGATATGATATGATATGATATGATATGATATGATATGATATGATATGATATGATATGATATGATATGATATGATATATGATATGATATGATATGATATGATATGATATGATATATGATATGATATGATATGATATGATATGATATGATATGATATGATATGATGTGATATGATATACAGTATGATATGATATGATATGATATGATATGATATAATATGATATGATATGATATGATATGATATGATATGATATGATATGATATGATATATGATATGATATGATATCATATATCTATTACACCAGCTTACATACAGTGTCATCACTCCCTTGGATATTATTCTGCTTACGTTTTTTTTATCATCCGGCTATTACATATAAATGACCCTGATCACTTTTCTATCACGTCTCTCACCTCTGTTTTCCTCCCTTCTTTTTCTACTTATCCCTCCCTTTCCCAGTTATCTATCTTATTCTTACTATTCTGCTTTAACTAAACAATCACCTCTCTCAATTCCTTATTAATTGCTCCCAACATTGTTTGGGCCTACATAAGTTGAACTCTTCCACAGTTATCTTATTTATTCACTTGAATCACTAACGTTCACTGATCACTTATTCCCATTAATCTAATCTGTATATTTTCAGACGAAGTAGTTTCTACAATTTCATTACATTTCCATTCCCACTTTCGTTATTATATTTGCATCACTACTTACTTATCATCAGTCTCTGGTTATTACTTGTATCTTATCCTTTTTCACTCTTATTCGCTTGCCTTACCGTCTTTTCTGTCATCATTTTCATTTTATCACTTTCCTAAGTTTTGTCACTCATGCACAAAGTTGAATAAGTCAAAAATATATTCAAACTGAATTAAGTAAGGAGGAATACTTCATAAAAACTAGATCACAATTTTCAATTCACTGAGACGTGATTATGAATGTGGATTAATTTAAATATTGAAACTTTATGAAAATAAAATGTATAATAGATTTGACATTATTAGAAACAAAGTAGCTAGACTAGAATACATTTGGAATAATTTCCTAATTGAATAGAAATTCACTACTGTAACGAAAAGCATCATTATTAAAACTACCATCAAGAGTATTGCGATACTAGTGAAGAAAAAGTGTAAGAAGAGAGCAGACAAGTTAGTAGAAATATCATCGAAGATTCTAAGATGACAAGACCGGCTGAAAATATATGACTCAGGAACTGGATACCGACTGAGTGGTCACCCCTAACAAGAACAAAGAAAAGGAAACATCTAAAGCATTAGAGGGGAAGAATTCTTACAGAAATGGAAGAAGAAAGAAATCTGACAGAAAATCCATGGAATGTTATAAATATTGAAGGCGACATCCAACCGTCGAAAAATGTAAGAAGAAAAGATCAGAGTGGCCCTCATCTGTATGGAAAGAGGCAGGCATCACTGTCAGAAACTGTAAGACTCGTTTAAGCATTATTATTTTCAATCTGTTCTGCGCTTCAGCTTCTTCCACCCCTGTAGAAATGTTTATAAACAGTGAAGTTTAATTTTCGAATTTAAATTTGACAAAAAAATTGTTACAAGTATCAGATTTTGTAGGAGAAGTAGAGGTTTCAACGTAAGATTTTCTCTTTCCTGTCAGGTTTGTGAATTACAGAAAAATATAAATAATTTCATGGGAAAAATTGTTCCGGGACCCGGTATCGAATCCAGAACCTTTGGCTAAACGCACCTACGCTCTACCACTTTTACTTACTTGTACTGTTGTAAAACTTTGTCATAATTACAACTTTTGAAATGTATATTCCATAGGAGAGACTGCAAATGATCAATATCTAAAAGATCAATATTATTGTCGGTATTTCTGGTCAGTTGTTAAATATTTTTTGAATCGGTGGCGTTAATAACTTTACTTACCTTAAATCTCATACAAATTTCAGACTAATGAACACAATATATTTTGCCTATTTTCATTCCATTAATGTCCTACGGAATAATATTTTGTGGAGATTATGCAGATAGTAAAAATATATTCTTATTACAAAAAGAGCCATTAGAATAATAGTTGAAGCAAAGGCTAGAGAATTATGTAGATTATTTTTTTTAATTAGAGATTCTGACCTTAACAAATCAGTACATATACAGTACTCTATAATAAATTTCCTCTTATGTAATAAAGAAAATTTTCCACCTAATTCAGCCATACACAGTATAAATACCCGCAGAAAGAATGATTTTCATACACCATCATCAAATTTATCATGCTATCAAAGAGGAGTACGTTATATGCCGATAAAATGTTCAATAGTCTTCCCGAAGACATTAAGAATCATAGCCAAAACCCTGCATTATTTAAGGTAAAACTAAAAAATTACTTAATATCTCACACTTTCTATTCTGTAGAAGAATTCTTGACATTTCACAGTACTGTTTACATATTTTAATACTATTAAATGGTAAACATATTACATTGTATAAAATATTATTGTTATTAAGGTATTAATTCTGCACATATTTCATATTAGCATTTTATATGTATTGCATTTATATATTAAACGTAAGAATTGGACATGTTCTTTATTTTAAAGCAAATGTAACAATATTATGGAACGAATAAATCTGTCTGTCTGTCCGTCCGTCCGTCCGTCCGTCCGTCTATCTATCTATCTATCTATCTATCTATCTATCTATCTATCTATCTATCTATCTATCTATCTATCTATCTATCTATCTATCTATCTGGATCGTCCACACCTATGGAGTAACGGTTAGCGCGTCTGGCCTCGAAACCAGGTGGCCCGGATTCGGATCCCGGTCGGGGGAAGTTACATTGTTGAGGTTTTTTCCGCGGTTTTCCCTCAACACTTTATGAGCAAATGTTGGGTAACTATCGGTGCTGGACCCCGGACTCATTTCACCGGCATATCACCTTCACTTCATTCAGATGCTAAATAACCTGAGATGTTGATACAGCGTCGTAAAATAACCCACTAAAAAAACACTGGATCTGCAGTGAAAACATGACGATGATGTATGCACATATGTGTGTATGTCTCTTATCTGCGGGTAAGAGACGCTAGCTCGAGGGTGCACTGTGCTGATGACCGCTGCTCTAGTACTCTCTTTCACTCTAGGCATACATTTTCCTGATTTTGTTGAAAAATGTAATGTTCAAGGCTATCGTATTAAAATTTCAGTGACTCGATTTTTTACTCATTACTGGTGTAGGCTTCGTACCGATTTACTCGTAATTCTCTGTGCCTTTCATTTTTGTAATACAAGGTTGGGAAGTGCTTTTTACAAAACCGAGGGAAAGTTTCAAAAACGAGCAGGGCGAGTTTTTCAATTTACGAGATTTTGTAATGCACTTCACAAACGTGTATTGAACAACATTTTTTGTACGATCATATTTTTAAAATTGCAAATACAATATAGTCTGCATTGAAAATTTAGAGCAATATTATTCCAAAGCCTTCGCAAAACTATACTGTAATGGTAACTAAGTAACAGTAAGTGCACTGTAATGGGTCTATTTCAGTATAGTTTTATGTTACGAAGAATGGTTTCCCTAGCAACAAGTTTCTGTATGGGAATTCTAACTTTCAAGGCCTAACAACAATAGCTGTAAATACAACAAAAAAAAAACACGATCGTGTAAAAATAATATTATCGATACTTGTCAGACTTTTGAGATCTTTTTCCTTCCTTTTCGTTGTTTTTTTCCCTTTACCCTCTAGTACAGAACGCAACTTTAAGGCAGAGATAACAATATCGGCAGGTTGCGTTATGCATAGCTATAATATTGACGTCAGATGTCAAAGTCTGCTGCTCTACTCTCTTCGGTTTTACATCAAAACGTATAACCTGGCGTACAATTCTTGCATATCAAAGTTTCCCCTGGCATTGATTTTTATTAAATGAAGTATAAATAAGAGGAGACAAATATTTTATATTCACAACTAATTTTATAATACGTGAGATGTAAGCATATTTAACACTTGTGTTGAGATATTGTGAAATAAGTGTAACTTTTTTATTCGTTTCAGAGGACGTTGATACGAATTACATGTTATTCATTTCGGGAATTGAAAGTGTGTTGATGATTTTGAACTTCAACACAATATATTTATTCCGTAACGTCTCTGGTTTAATTTAAATAGGGAAGTGAAACCATTAAATCTTATTTGCCTTCAATGTGAATGAGACTGAATAAGACACAAAGATTCCACAACTGAGAAGGATGTGGAAATCACTAGTATACAGCAATTATAAATTATGCTAATTGTCCAAAAATCTAGAAAAAAAATGCCTATTGAATTCAATAATCTATTGTTGTTGTCAAACAAATACCCCCGTCTTTGACGATCTTATTTATCAATTTTATTTAATGTAACCTATTTATATTTGAATTTGTATAATCATATTTTTGTAAAAGGCAAGGGTCCAAGAGACCTGGTACTTTTAATAAAAAACATCTTAAAACTAAAAAAAAATCCATTCTTATAAATGAATGCTTTCCCCACCTAAGGCACATATTTCATTAATTTGACGTCACATCTTTTTTCCGCAAAAGTCTTCAATTATGAATGTTATATTTTGTAGAGTACATTTACAAACATCGAAGTTAAATAAAAAAAATTTTAATTTTCGTCTGCATATACTTAATACCCAGTACTACACACGGGACAGATTTGGGTACCGTCATTCTTCCCCCCCCCCCCCCGTTTCATTTCCAACACTAACAGAAATCGAGTATTATTTTTGTTATTTTCTTCTCTCAGATAGTATGAAATTTTATTGCATAAAATCAAAACAACAAATAAACTTAGAATCAATAAATCATTGCAGGTTGTTGTTGCTGTTCTATTGAAAAATGAAACGGGCTATTTCAAAGCGTCTACATAGTTTAACAAACAAATATACACAAATATACTCATACAAATATCTGGGCTTAACACTGCAAGTGACAGGCAAGTCATTTACTAAGCACATAGAAGAAAGATGCTCGGCGGCGATCAAGGCTACGTACGATATAAAGAAGCTCGAAAAGCTCTCCACGACCACAGCCCTGCGCCTCTTCTACATCAAGATCGCTCCAATAGTTAGCTACGCGCTGAAAAAGATATGGGTTCACTTAACCTCAGCAAACCTGAAGAAGCTAGAAGCCGTGAAAGGGTCATACCTAAAAAGAGCTCTTCAAGTGTCAAGAACAACGCAAACGAGGCTGGTATACCTATTAATGGACACGGATTTCTTCGTAAGAGAGCTGATGACGAGCAACGGCCTTCAACCTACTCCAGCATATGAGGCCCACGTTAGGGACAGAGAAGAAAAAGCAGCAGCCGTGGACCAGGAATTCCTTCAGACGCCAGCCATGAACACGGAAGAATGGAAGAAGCCTAACTTCGAGCTACGTCACGTCTTCACGAGGACGGCGGCCCACGGGTTCCACCATAGGATCTGTGCCAAACGAGGATACCACTCGGCCTCAGAGCAGTGCATCTGCACCCTCTGTGGGCACAGCTGCAGTCAGTATCATATACTAACCTGCCAAGCAAGGACTGAGACACTAACGTTCTACGCAAAAGAAGGCAACTTTTGAGTAACATGTAACAATGTACACATTGTGTTTAATAAATCTTATTATTATAGTTTAACAAACAAACGCTCACACGCTATGTAAAAAGGCTAGCAATATTTCAAGCTGTACAGTGTCAAAGAAGATGGATAGTATAAGATGTCTATTCAACGAAAACGAATCAACGGAACTGATTGAAAATATGTGGAGAAAAGGCTGTTCTGACACATCAGTAAAGAATTAAGATCATTATCTTGCCAGCTAGCTGATTATTGTGAGAGGAATGGACACAAGTATCCTTTCAACAACAAATCTGAACTGGCAATGGAAGATTGCTGAACGGTTTTCTAGCCACACACGGCAAATGTTTTCAGGAAGCGCGAACGCACATGCCATAGGCTTCAATAAAGTAGCCGTGTATAGTTTCTTCCACTTTGAGAGAGGAACATAAGTTAAGGGTGATTGAGAATAAGGTGCTTAGGAAAATATTTGGGGCTAAGAGGGATGAAGTTACAGGAGAATGGAGAAAGTTACACAACACAGAACTGCACGCATTGTATTCTTCATCTGACATAATTAGGAACATTAAATCCAAACGTTTGTGATGGGCAGGGCATGTAGCAAGTATGGGCGAATCCAGAAATGCATATAGTGTTAGTTGGGAGGCCGGAGGAAAAAATACCTTTAGGGAGGCCGAGACGTAGATGGGAAGATAATATTAAAATGGATTTGAGGGAGGTGGGATATGATGATAGAGAATGGATTAATCTTGCTCAGGATAGGGGATCTATGGCGGGCTTATGTGAGGGCAGCATTGAACCTCCGGGTTCCTTAAAAGCCAGTAAGTAAGTAAGTATAGTTCCTTCAATTTGCCAGAACTTGTAGAAAGATACATTCCCGAAGCATAGAAAAATTATGTCGACAAGACTTTAGTGATGTCCCATTTTGATTACTGTGGTTCTCTATTCACGAATATAAATACTGATCTTGTCCACAGACTACAGCGTGTTCACAATATCTGCGTTCATTCCATTGTAAAATTAGAAAATTCGATCATGTAACACCGTCACATGTTGTCTTGGAATCCACAAAAAAAAAAAGACTCTTCAACTCCCTCTTACGACTATTTAAAATCATCCTCCACACCCTCTTACTTAGCATCTCGTTTTCTTTACTTCCCACTACCTCGAATCCGAAACATATACACTGACGTTCAAAGATATCTGACTCTACTAATCGATAGTGATCGATAATTTGTTGGTTTAAGCACAGTCTACTATAGCTATACAGTCGCGAAGCTTGAGGTGATTTTTTGCAAATCTCGAGATAAAGCGCTCCAAGCGGTTAGCAACTAAAAACAATAGACTGTCCACGGTCCACTTTGGACTGTGTCATATTTCCATCGAGTGCTAGCTCGTTGCGTATTTCACATTGATGCTTGTGAAATGTTCGTTATTGGTTGTAATGAAAATGTTAATGGCTAAAATACAATAATTGGAATAGTAATATTTTACTAGAGACGTAGAAAAATTAAGTTTGTTTTAATGAAATTTATTGATCACGTTTTATTTTCAATTCTGGTGGGATTATTATTGCTTAGGCCTACTTTTTTTTTCAAAGGATATGTTTTTAATTATAGCTGTTAATTTTGTTGTTATTTTTATTTGTTACTTTACTAGAGACGTAGAAAAAGTCTGTTACAATAAAATGTATTGATCACGTTTTATTTCCAATTCTGGTGTGATTATTATTGCTTAACCTCATCCCACTTTGTTCACTACTTAAGCCTACACTACAAATACCGGTACACGTAAGTTAAGTTACTCCATTAATTCATATTTCCATTATTATTGTTGTAAAGGGAAATGAAAATTAATATTTATTGGTTTCATAGTTAATTATCGCTATAATCTTGAATGAGTGAAGCGATTATAGTAATTTTCAGTTCGTTTTGCACAAACAAAAATAATATTAACCTATTTCTTGCAGGTATCTTCGAGTTTATGGTGGAATTTAATATACTTCATTAAAATAATAAATTAACTTTATGCATTTAATATTTCAATAATGGAAGGAAGGTGTTAATTTTCCAAAAGAACACGACAACGAAAGTGTAACATATTTTGTCGTCTGCTAGGAGAGAGATCTGCGATGATGAGGCGATAGTAGCGATCCTAGTGGTGGACAACTATCCATGTTTGCATTTTTACTACATATTGAGCTTGGCGACTGTATATAGTAGACTGTGGTTTAAGTGTGCCTTCTTTAGTTATTACTTCTATGGATAGATGGCGAAGATAATAGTCGGTGTTGCCAACCGTATATAAATATACCCGCATTATAGAAATGAATTTTTCATCCCACTTTACTAATTGTAAAACAACACTGGATTTGGCTGGAAATCGCTGATATTAACTATTATGAGAATAATTTATGCTTAATCCACATAATCATTTTCCCTGACACTTTTTAACGATCCCAATAATGATGCCATCTATTGAGAACTGGCGCAACTCTTTCAAAGTTTATCATTTTTATATATCTCTGGTTCTGACTTATCCCGTGGTTGGAAAGTTCGCTCACAC